>NW_026604411.1:0-300000 GCF_024763615.1 Phlebotomus papatasi
CACTTTAATTTATTTTAAATAATTTCTCTGAAGGAAATTGAAATTGTGATCTAGCAGATCCACCAACTTCTAATTAAATTACATTTTCTGCAAAATTTCTTAAAGGCAAAAGGCATGAAGGGCTTTACCATGGATTCAATATGAACTTTGAAGTCTCTCGCCAACGATCTTTGATCCTTTTTGCTTAATATTACCACTTTAATTTATTTTAAATAATTTCTCTGAAGGAAATTGAAATTGTGATCTAGCAGATCCACCAACTTCTAATTAAATTACATTTTCTGCAAAATTTCTTAAAGGCAAAAGGCATAAAGGGCTTTGCCATGGATTCAATATGAACTTTGAAGTCTCTCGCCAACAATCTTTGATCCTTTTTGCTTAATATTACCACTTTAATTTATTTTAAATAATTTCTCTGAAGGAAATTGAAATTGTGATCTAGCAGATCCACCAACTTCTAATTAAATTACATTTTCTGCAAAATTTCTTAAAGGCAAAAGGCATGAAGGGCTTTACCATGGATTCAATATGAACTTTGAAGTCTCTCGCCAACGATCTTTGATCCTTTTTGCTTAATATTACCACTTTAATTTATTTTAAATAATTTCTCTGAAGGAAATTGAAATTGTGATCTAGCAGATCCACCAACTTCTAATTAAATTACATTTTCTGCAAAATTTCTTAAAGGCAAAAGGCATGAAGGGCTTTACCATGGATTCAATATGAACTTTGAAGTCCCTCGCCAACGATCTTTGATCCTTTTTGCATAATATTACCACTTTAATTTATTTTAAATAATTTCTCTGAAGGAAATTGAAATTGTGATCTAGCAGATCCACCAACTTCTAATTAAATTACATTTTCTGCAAAATTTCTTAAAGGCAAAAGGCATGAAGGGCTTTACCATGGATTCAATATGAACTTTGAAGTCTCTCGCCAACGATCTTTGATCCTTTTTGCTTAATATTACCACTTTAATTTATTTTAAATAATTTCTCTGAAGGAAATTGAAATTGTGATCTAGCAGATCCACCAACTTCTAATTAAATTACATTTTCTGCAAAATTTCTTAAAGGCAAAAGGCATGAAGGGCTTTACCATGGATTCAATATGAACTTTGAAGTCTCTCGCCAACGATCTTTGATCCTTTTTGCTTAATATTACCACTTTAATTTATTTTAAATAATTTCTCTGAAGGAAATTGAAATTGTGATCTAGCAGATCCACCAACTTCTAATTAAATTACATTTTCTGCAAAATTTCTTAAAGGCAAAAGGCATGAAGGGCTTTGCCATGGATTCAATATGAACTTTGAAGTCTCTCGCCAACAATCTTTGATCCTTTTTGCTTAATATTACCACTTTAATTTATTTTAAATAATTTCTCTGAAGGAAATTGAAATTGTGATCTAGCAGATCCACCAACTTCTAATTAAATTACATTTTCTGCAAAATTTCTTAAAGGCAAAAGGCATAAAGGGCTTTGCCATGGATTCAATATGAACTTTGAAGTCTCTCGCCAACGATCTTTGATCCTTTTTGCTTAATATTATGACTTTGATTTATTTTAAATTATTTCTCTGAAGGAAATTGAAATTGTGATCTAGCAGATCCACCAACTTCTAATTAAATTACATTTTCTGCAAAATTTCTTAAAGGCAAAAGGCATGAAGGGCTTTACCATGGATTCAATATGAACTTTGAAGTCCCTCGCCAACGATCTTTGATCCTTTTTGCATAATATTACCACTTTAATTTATTTTAAATTATTTCTCTGAAGGAAATTGAAATTGTGATCTAGCAGATCCAACAACTTCTAATTAATTTACATTTTCTGCAAAATTTCTTAAAGGCAAAAGGCATGAAGGGCTTTGCCATGGATTCAATATGAACTTTGAAGTCCCTCGCCAACGATCTTTGATCCTTTTTGCTTAATATTATGACTTTGATTTATTTTAAATAATTTCTCTGAAGGAAATTGAAATTGTGATCTAGCAGATCCACCAACTTCTAATTAAATTACATTTTCTGCAAAATTTCTTAAAGGCAAAAGGCATGAAGGGCTTTACCATGGATTCAATATGAACTTTGAAGTCCCTCGCCAACGATCTTTGATCCTTTTTGCTTAATATTATGACTTTGATTTATTTTAAATAATTTCTCTGAAGGAAATTGAAATTGTGATCTAGCAGATCCACCAACTTCTAATTAAATTACATTTTCTGCAAAATTTCTTAAAGGCAAAAGGCATGAAGGGCTTTACCATGGATTCAATATGAACTTTGAAGTCCCTCGCCAACGATCTTTGATCCTTTTTGCATAATATTACCACTTTAATTTATTTTAAATAATTTCTCTGAAGGAAATTGAAATTGTGATCTAGCAGATCCAACAACTTCTAATTAAATTACATTTTCTGTAAAATTTCTTAAAGGCAAAAGGCATGAAGGGCTTTGCCATGGATTCAATATGAACTTTGAAGTCCCTCGCCAACGATCTTTGATCCTTTTTGCTTAATATTATGACTTTGATTTATTTTAAATAATTTCTCTGAAGGAAATTGAAATTGTGATCTAGCAGATCCACCAACTTCTAATTAAATTAAATTTTCTGCAAAATTTCTTAAAGGCAAAAGGCATGAAGGGCTTTGCCATGGATTCAATATGAACTTTGAAGTCTCTCGCCAACGATCTTTGATCCTTTTTGCTTAATATTACCACTTTAATTTATTTTAAATAATTTCTCTGAAGGAAATTGAAATTGTGATCTAGCAGATCCACCAACTTCTAATTAAATTACATTTTCTGCAAAATTTCTTAAAGGCAAAAGGCATGAAGGGCTTTGCCATGGATTCAATATGAACTTTGAAGTCTCTCGCCAACGATCTTTGATCCTTTTTGCTTAATATTACCACTTTAATTTATTTTAAATAATTTCTCTGAAGGAAATTGAAATTGTGATCTAGCAGATCCATCAACTTCTAATTAAATTACATTTTCTGCAAAATTTCTTAAAGGCAAAAGGCATGAAGGGCTTTGCCATGGAGTCAATATGAACTTTGAAGTCTCTCGCCAACGATCTTTGATCCTTTTTGCTTAATATTACCACTTTAATTTATTTTAAATAATTTCTCTGAAGGAAATTGAAATTGTGATCTAGCAAATCCATCAACTTCTAATTAAATTACATTTTCTGCAAAATTTCTTAAAGGCAAAAGGCATGAAGGGCTTTGCCATGGATTCAATATGAACATTGAAGTCTCTCGCCAACGATCTTTGATCCTTTTTGCTTAATATTACGACTTTAAATTATTTTAAATAATATCTCTGAAGGAAATTGAAATATTGAACTAGCAGATCCACCAACTTCTAATTAAATTACATTTTCTGCAAAATTTCTTAAAGGCAAAAGGCATGAAGGGCTTTGCCATGGATTCAATATGAACTTTGAAGTCTCTCGCCAACGATCTTTGATCCTTTTTGCTTAATATTACCACTTTAATTTATTTTAAATAATTTCTCTGAAGGAAATTGAAATTGTGATCTAGCAGATCCATCAACTTCTAATTAAATTACATTTTCTGCAAAATTTCTTAAAGGCAAAAGGTATGAAGGGCTTTGCCATGGATTCAATATGAACTTTGAAGTCTCTCGCCAACGATCTTTGATCCTTTTTGCTTAATATTACCACTTTAACTTATTTTAAATTATTTCTCTGAAGGAAATTGAAATAGTGATCTAGCAAATCCACCAACTTCTAATTAAATTACATTTTCTGCAAAATTTCTTAAAGGCAAAAGGCATGAAGGGCTTTGCCATGGATTCAATATGAACATTGAAGTCTCTCGCCAACGATCTTTGATCCTTTTTGCTTAATATTACGACTTTAAATTATTTTAAATAATATCTCTGAAGGAAATTGAAATATTGAACTAGCAGATCCACCAACTTATAATTAAATTACATTTTCTGCAAAATTTCTTAAAGGCAAAAGGCATGAAGGGCTTTGCCATGGATTCAATATGAACTTTGAAGTCTCTCGCCAACAATCTTTGATCCTTTTTGCTTAATATTACGACTTTAAATTATTTTAAATAATATCTCTGAAGGAAATTGAAATTGTGATCTAGCAGATCCACCAACTTCTAATTAAATTACATTTTCTGCAAAATTTCTTAAAGGCAAAAGGCATGAAGGGCTTTGCCATGGATTCAATATGAACATTGAAGTCTCTCGCCAACGATCTTTGATCCTTTTTGCTTAATATTACCACTTTAATTTATTTTAAATAATTTCTCTGAAGGAAATTGAAATATTGATCTCGCAGATCAACCAACTTCTAATTAAATTACATTTTCTGCAAAATTTCTTAAAGGCAAAAGGCATGAAGGGCTTTGCCATGGATTCAATATAAACTTTGAAGTCTCTCGCCAACGATCTTTTTGCTTAATATTACGACTTTAATTTATTTTAAATAATTTCTCTGAAGGAAATTGAAATATTGAACTAGCAGATCCACCAACTTATAATTAAATTACATTTTCTGCAAAATTTCTTAAAGGCAAAAGGCATGAAGGGCTTTGCCATGGATTCAATATGAACTTTGAAGTCTCTCGCCAACGATCTTTGATCCTTTTTGCTTAATATTACCACTTTAATTTATTTTAAATAATTTCTCTGAAGGAAATTGAAATTGTGATCTAGCAGATCCACCAACTTTTAATTAAATTACATTTTCTGCAAAATTTCTTAAAGGCAAAAGGCATGAAGGGCTTTGCCATGGATTCAATATGAACTTTGAAGTCCCTCGCCAACGATCTTTTTGCTTAATGTTACGACTTTAATTTATTTTAAATAATTTCTCTGAAGGAAATTGAAATATTGAACTAGCAGATCCACCAACTTATAATTAAATTACATTTTCTGCAAAATTTCTTAAAGGCAAAAGGCATGAAGGGCTTTGCCATGGATTCAATATGAACTTTGAAGTCCCTCGCCAACGATCTTTTTGCTTAATATTACGACTTTAATTTATTTTAAATAATTTCTCTGAAGGAAATTGAAATATTGAACTAGCAGATCCACCAACTTCTAATTAAATTACATTTTCTGCAAAATTTCTTAAAGGCAAAAGGCATGAAGGGCTTTGCCATGGATTCAATATGAACTTTGAAGTCTCTCGCCAACGACCTTTGATCCTTTTTGCTTAATGTTACAACTTTAATTTATTTTAAATAATTTCTCTGAAGGAAATTGAAATATTGATCTAGCAGATCCACCAACTTCTAATTAAATTACATTTTCTGCAAAATTTCTTAAAGGCAAAAGGCATGAAGGGCTTTGCCATGGATTCAATATGAACTTTGAAGTCTCTCGCCAACGATCTTTGATCCTTTTTGCTTAATATTACCACTTTAATTTATTTTAAATAATTTCTCTGAAGGAAATTGAAATTGTGATCTAGCAGATCCACCAACTTCTAATTAAATTACATTTTCTGCAAAATTTCTTAAAGGCAAAAGGTATGAAGGGCTTTGCCATGGATTCAATATGAACCTTGAAGTCTCTCGCCAACGCCAACGACCTTTGATCCTTTTTGCTTAATATTACCACTTTAATTTATTTTAAATAATTTCTCTGAAGGAAATTGAAATATTGAACTAGCAGATCCACCAACTTCTAATTAAATTACATTTTCTGCAAAATTTCTTAAAGGCAAAAGGCATGAAGGGCTTTGCCATGGATTCAATATGAACTTTGAAGTCTCTCGCCAACGACCTTTGATCCTTTTTGCTTAATATTACCACTTTAATTTATTTTAAATAATTTCTCTGAAGGAAATTAAATTATTGATCTAGCAGACCCACCAACTTCTAATTAAATTACATTTTCTGCAAAATTTTTTAAAGGCAAAAGGCATGAAGGGCTTTGCCATGGATTCAATATGAACTTTGAAGTCTCTCGCCAACGATCTTTGATCCTTTTTGCTTAATATTACCACTTTAATTTATTTTAAATTATTTCTCTGAAGGAAATTGAAATTGTGATCTAGCAGATCCATCAACTTCTAATTAAATTACATTTTCTGCAAAATTTCTTAAAGGCAAAAGGCATGAAGGGCTTTGCCATGGATTCAATATGAACTTTGAAGTCCCTCGCCAACGATCTTTGATCCTTTTTGCTTAATATTATGACTTTGATTTATTTTAAATAATTTCTCTGAAGGAAATTGAAATTGTGATCTAGCAGATCCACCAACTTCTAATTAAATTACATTTTCTGCAAAATTTCTTAAAGGCAAAAGGCATGAAGGGCTTTACCATGGATTCAATATGAACTTTGAAGTCCCTCGCCAACGATCTTTGATCCTTTTTGCATAATATTACCACTTTAATTTATTTTAAATAATTTCTCTGAAGGAAATTGAAATTGTGATCTAGCAGATCCAACAACTTCTAATTAAATTACATTTTCTGCAAAATTTCTTAAAGGCAAAAGGCATGAAGGGCTTTGCCATGGATTCAATATGAACTTTGAAGTCCCTCGCCAACGATCTTTGATCCTTTTTGCTTAATATTATGACTTTGATTTATTTTAAATAATTTCTCTGAAGGAAATTGAAATTGTGATCTAGCAGATCCACCAACTTCTAATTAAATTACATTTTCTGCAAAATTTCTTAAAGGCAAAAGGCATGAAGGGCTTTACCATGGATTCAATATGAACTTTGAAGTCTCTCGCCAACGATCTTTGATCCTTTTTGCTTAATATTACCACTTTAATTTATTTTAAATAATTTCTCTGAAGGAAATTGAAATTGTGATCTAGCAGATCCACCAACTTCTAATTAAATTACATTTTCTGCAAAATTTCTTAAAGGCAAAAGGCATGAAGGGCTTTACCATGGATTCAATATGAACTTTGAAGTCTCTCGCCAACGATCTTTGATCCTTTTTGCTTAATATTACCACTTTAATTTATTTTAAATAATTTCTCTGAAGGAAATTGAAATTGTGATCTAGCAGATCCACCAACTTCTAATTAAATTACATTTTCTGCAAAATTTCTTAAAGGCAAAAGGCATAAAGGGCTTTGCCATGGATTCAATATGAACTTTGAAGTCTCTCGCCAACAATCTTTGATCCTTTTTGCTTAATATTACCACTTTAATTTATTTTAAATAATTTCTCTGAAGGAAATTGAAATTGTGATCTAGCAGATCCACCAACTTCTAATTAAATTACATTTTCTGCAAAATTTCTTAAAGGCAAAAGGCATGAAGGGCTTTACCATGGATTCAATATGAACTTTGAAGTCTCTCGCCAACGATCTTTGATCCTTTTTGCTTAATATTACCACTTTAATTTATTTTAAATAATTTCTCTGAAGGAAATTGAAATTGTGATCTAGCAGATCCACCAACTTCTAATTAAATTACATTTTCTGCAAAATTTCTTAAAGGCAAAAGGCATGAAGGGCTTTACCATGGATTCAATATGAACTTTGAAGTCCCTCGCCAACGATCTTTGATCCTTTTTGCATAATATTACCACTTTAATTTATTTTAAATAATTTCTCTGAAGGAAATTGAAATTGTGATCTAGCAGATCCACCAACTTCTAATTAAATTACATTTTCTGCAAAATTTCTTAAAGGCAAAAGGCATGAAGGGCTTTACCATGGATTCAATATGAACTTTGAAGTCTCTCGCCAACGATCTTTGATCCTTTTTGCTTAATATTACCACTTTAATTTATTTTAAATAATTTCTCTGAAGGAAATTGAAATTGTGATCTAGCAGATCCACCAACTTCTAATTAAATTACATTTTCTGCAAAATTTCTTAAAGGCAAAAGGCATGAAGGGCTTTACCATGGATTCAATATGAACTTTGAAGTCTCTCGCCAACGATCTTTGATCCTTTTTGCTTAATATTACCACTTTAATTTATTTTAAATAATTTCTCTGAAGGAAATTGAAATTGTGATCTAGCAGATCCACCAACTTCTAATTAAATTACATTTTCTGCAAAATTTCTTAAAGGCAAAAGGCATGAAGGGCTTTGCCATGGATTCAATATGAACTTTGAAGTCTCTCGCCAACAATCTTTGATCCTTTTTGCTTAATATTACCACTTTAATTTATTTTAAATAATTTCTCTGAAGGAAATTGAAATTGTGATCTAGCAGATCCACCAACTTCTAATTAAATTACATTTTCTGCAAAATTTCTTAAAGGCAAAAGGCATAAAGGGCTTTGCCATGGATTCAATATGAACTTTGAAGTCTCTCGCCAACGATCTTTGATCCTTTTTGCTTAATATTATGACTTTGATTTATTTTAAATTATTTCTCTGAAGGAAATTGAAATTGTGATCTAGCAGATCCACCAACTTCTAATTAAATTACATTTTCTGCAAAATTTCTTAAAGGCAAAAGGCATGAAGGGCTTTACCATGGATTCAATATGAACTTTGAAGTCCCTCGCCAACGATCTTTGATCCTTTTTGCATAATATTACCACTTTAATTTATTTTAAATTATTTCTCTGAAGGAAATTGAAATTGTGATCTAGCAGATCCAACAACTTCTAATTAATTTACATTTTCTGCAAAATTTCTTAAAGGCAAAAGGCATGAAGGGCTTTGCCATGGATTCAATATGAACTTTGAAGTCCCTCGCCAACGATCTTTGATCCTTTTTGCTTAATATTATGACTTTGATTTATTTTAAATAATTTCTCTGAAGGAAATTGAAATTGTGATCTAGCAGATCCACCAACTTCTAATTAAATTACATTTTCTGCAAAATTTCTTAAAGGCAAAAGGCATGAAGGGCTTTACCATGGATTCAATATGAACTTTGAAGTCCCTCGCCAACGATCTTTGATCCTTTTTGCATAATATTACCACTTTAATTTATTTTAAATTATTTCTCTGAGGGAAATTGAAATTGTGATCTAGCAGATCCATCAACTTCTAATTAAATTACATTTTCTGCAAAATTTCTTAAAGGCAAAAGGCATGAAGGGCTTTGCCATGGATTCAATATGAACTTTGAAGTCCCTCGCCAACGATCTTTGATCCTTTTTGCTTAATATTATGACTTTGATTTATTTTAAATAATTTCTCTGAAGGAAATTGAAATTGTGATCTAGCAGATCCACCAACTTCTAATTAAATTACATTTTCTGCAAAATTTCTTAAAGGCAAAAGGCATGAAGGGCTTTACCATGGATTCAATATGAACTTTGAAGTCCCTCGCCAACGATCTTTGATCCTTTTTGCATAATATTACCACTTTAATTTATTTTAAATTATTTCTCTGAAGGAAATTGAAATTGTGATCTAGCAGATCCAACAACTTCTAATTAATTTACATTTTCTGTAAAATTTCTTAAAGGCAAAAGGCATGAAGGGCTTTGCCATGGATTCAATATGAACTTTGAAGTCCCTCGCCAACGATCTTTGATCCTTTTTGCTTAATATTATGACTTTGATTTATTTTAAATAATTTCTCTGAAGGAAATTGAATTTGTGATCTAGCAGATCCACCAACTTCTAATTAAATTACATTTTCTGCAAAATTTCTTAAAGGCAAAAGGCATGAAGGGCTTTACCATGGATTCAATATGAACTTTGAAGTCTCTCGCCAACGATCTTTGATCCTTTTTGCTTAATATTACCACTTTAATTTATTTTAAATAATTTCTCTGAAGGAAATTGAAATTGTGATCTAGCAGATCCACCAACTTCTAATTAAATTAAATTTTCTGCAAAATTTCTTAAAGGCAAAAGGCATGAAGGGCTTTGCCATGGATTCAATATGAACTTTGAAGTCTCTCGCCAACGATCTTTGATCCTTTTTGCTTAATATTACCACTTTAATTTATTTTAAATAATTTCTCTGAAGGAAATTGAAATTGTGATCTAGCAGATCCACCAACTTCTAATTAAATTACATTTTCTGCAAAATTTCTTAAAGGCAAAAGGCATGAAGGGCTTTGCCATGGATTCAATATGAACTTTGAAGTCTCTCGCCAACGATCTTTGATCCTTTTTGCTTAATATTACCACTTTAATTTATTTTAAATAATTTCTCTGAAGGAAATTGAAATTGTGATCTAGCAGATCCATCAACTTCTAATTAAATTACATTTTCTGCAAAATTTCTTAAAGGCAAAAGGCATGAAGGGCTTTGCCATGGATTCAATATGAACTTTGAAGTCTCTCGCCAACGATCTTTGATCCTTTTTGCTTAATATTACCACTTTAATTTATTTTAAATAATTTCTCTGAAGGAAATTGAAATTGTGATCTAGCAAATCCATCAACTTCTAATTAAATTACATTTTCTGCAAAATTTCTTAAAGGCAAAAGGCATGAAGGGCTTTGCCATGGATTCAATATGAACTTTGAAGTCTCTCGCCAACGATCTTTGATCCTTTTTGCTTAATATTACCACTTTAACTTATTTTAAATTATTTCTCTGAAGGAAATTGAAATAGTGATCTAGCAAATCCACCAACTTCTAATTAAATTACATTTTCTGCAAAATTTCTTAAAGGCAAAAGGCATGAAGGGCTTTGCCATGGATTCAATATGAACTTTGAAGTCTCTCGCCAACGATCTTTGATCCTTTTTGCTTAATATTACCACTTTAATTTATTTTAAATAATTTCTCTGAAGGAAATTGAAATTGTGATCTAGCAGATCCATCAACTTCTAATTAAATTACATTTTCTGCAAAATTTCTTAAAGGCAAAAGGTATGAAGGGCTTTGCCATGGATTCAATATGAACTTTGAAGTCTCTCGCCAACGATCTTTGATCCTTTTTGCTTAATATTACCACTTTAACTTATTTTAAATTATTTCTCTGAAGGAAATTGAAATAGTGATCTAGCAAATCCACCAACTTCTAATTAAATTACATTTTCTGCAAAATTTCTTAAAGGCAAAAGGCATGAAGGGCTTTGCCATGGATTCAATATGAACATTGAAGTCTCTCGCCAACGATCTTTGATCCTTTTTGCTTAATATTACGACTTTAAATTATTTTAAATAATATCTCTGAAGGAAATTGAAATATTGAACTAGCAGATCCACCAACTTATAATTAAATTACATTTTCTGCAAAATTTCTTAAAGGCAAAAGGCATGAAGGGCTTTGCCATGGATTCAATATGAACTTTGAAGTCTCTCGCCAACAATCTTTGATCCTTTTTGCTTAATATTACGACTTTAAATTATTTTAAATAATATCTCTGAAGGAAATTGAAATTGTGATCTAGCAGATCCACCAACTTCTAATTAAATTACATTTTCTGCAAAATTTCTTAAAGGCAAAAGGCATGAAGGGCTTTGCCATGGATTCAATATGAACATTGAAGTCTCTCGCCAACGATCTTTGATCCTTTTTGCTTAATATTACCACTTTAATTTATTTTAAATAATTTCTCTGAAGGAAATTGAAATATTGATCTCGCAGATCAACCAACTTCTAATTAAATTACATTTTCTGCAAAATTTCTTAAAGGCAAAAGGCATGAAGGGCTTTGCCATGGATTCAATATGAACTTTGAAGTCTCTCGCCAACGATCTTTTTGCTTAATATTACGACTTTAATTTATTTTAAATAATTTCTCTGAAGGAAATTGAAATATTGAACTAGCAGATCCACCAACTTATAATTAAATTACATTTTCTGCAAAATTTCTTAAAGGCAAAAGGCATGAAGGGCTTTGCCATGGATTCAATATGAACTTTGAAGTCTCTCGCCAACGATCTTTGATCCTTTTTGCTTAATATTACCACTTTAATTTATTTTAAATAATTTCTCTGAAGGAAATTGAAATTGTGATCTAGCAGATCCACCAACTTTTAATTAAATTACATTTTCTGCAAAATTTCTTAAAGGCAAAAGGCATGAAGGGCTTTGCCATGGATTCAATATGAACTTTGAAGTCCCTCGCCAACGATCTTTTTGCTTAATGTTACGACTTTAATTTATTTTAAATAATTTCTCTGAAGGAAATTGAAATATTGAACTAGCAGATCCACCAACTTATAATTAAATTACATTTTCTGCAAAATTTCTTAAAGGCAAAAGGCATGAAGGGCTTTGCCATGGATTCAATATGAACTTTGAAGTCCCTCGCCAACGATCTTTTTGCTTAATATTACGACTTTAATTTATTTTAAATAATTTCTCTGAAGGAAATTGAAATATTGAACTAGCAGATCCACCAACTTCTAATTAAATTACATTTTCTGCAAAATTTCTTAAAGGCAAAAGGCATGAAGGGCTTTGCCATGGATTCAATATGAACTTTGAAGTCTCTCGCCAACGACCTTTGATCCTTTTTGCTTAATGTTACAACTTTAATTTATTTTAAATAATTTCTCTGAAGGAAATTGAAATATTGATCTAGCAGATCCACCAACTTCTAATTAAATTACATTTTCTGCAAAATTTCTTAAAGGCAAAAGGCATGAAGGGCTTTGCCATGGATTCAATATGAACTTTGAAGTCTCTCGCCAACGATCTTTGATCCTTTTTGCTTAATGTTACCACTTTAATTTATTTTAAATAATTTCTCTGAAGGAAATTGAAATTGTGATCTAGCAGATCCACCAACTTCTAATTAAATTACATTTTCTGCAAAATTTCTTAAAGGCAAAAGGTATGAAGGGCTTTGCCATGGATTCAATATGAACCTTGAAGTCTCTCGCCAACGACCTTTGATCCTTTTTGCTTAATATTACCACTTTAATTTATTTTAAATAATTTCTCTGAAGGAAATTGAAATATTGAACTAGCAGATCCACCAACTTCTAATTAAATTACATTTTCTGCAAAATTTCTTAAAGGCAAAAGGCATGAAGGGCTTTGCCATGGATTCAATATGAACTTTGAAGTCTCTCGCCAACGACCTTTGATCCTTTTTGCTTAATATTACCACTTTAATTTATTTTAAATAATTTCTCTGAAGGAAATTAAATTATTGATCTAGCAGATCCACCAACTTCTAATTAAATTACATTTTCTGCAAAATTTTTTAAAGGCAAAAGGCATGAAGGGCTTTGCCATGGATTCAATATGAACTTTGAAGTCTCTCGCCAACGATCTTTGATCCTTTTTGCTTAATATTACCACTTTAATTTATTTTAAATAATTTCTCTGAAGGAAATTGAAATTGTGATCTAGCAGATCCACCAACTTCTAATTAAATTACATTTTCTGCAAAATTTCTTAAAGGCAAAAGGCATGAAGGGCTTTGCCATGGATTCAATATGAACTTTGAAGTCTCTCGCCAACGATCTTTGATCCTTTTTGCTTAATATTACC
Source organism: Phlebotomus papatasi (assembly GCF_024763615.1). Taxonomy (NCBI): domain Eukaryota; kingdom Metazoa; phylum Arthropoda; class Insecta; order Diptera; family Psychodidae; genus Phlebotomus; species Phlebotomus papatasi. The sequence goes on from NW_026604411.1 coordinate 13,346, forward strand.
ACTTTAATGTATTTTAAATAATTTCTCTGAAGGAAATTGAAATTGTGATCTAGCAGATCCACCAACTTCTAATTAAATTACATTTTCTGCAAAATTTCTTAAAGGCAAAAGGCATGAAGGGCTTTGCCATGGATTCAATATGAACATTGAAGTCTCTCGCCAACGATCTTTGATCCTTTTTGCTTAATATTACGACTTTAAATTATTTTAAATAATATCTCTGAAGGAAATTGAAATATTGAACTAGCAGATCCACCAACTTCTAATTAAATTACATTTTCTGCAAAATTTCTTAAAGGCAAAAGGCATGAAGGGCTTTGCCATGGATTCAATATGAACTTTGAAGTCTCTCGCCAACAATCTTTGATCCTTTTTGCTTAATATTACGACTTTAAATTATTTTAAATAATATCTCTGAAGGAAATTGAAATTGTGATCTAGCAGATCCACCAACTTCTAATTAAATTACATTTTCTGCAAAATTTCTTAAAGGCAAAAGGCATGAAGGGCTTTGCCATGGATTCAATATGAACGTTGAAGTCTCTCGCCAACGATCTTTGATCCTTTTTGCTTAATATTACCACTTTAATTTATTTTAAATAATTTCTCTGAAGGAAATTGAAATATTGATCTAGCAGATCAACCAACTTCTAATTAAATTACATTTTCTGCAAAATTTCTTAAAGGCAAAAGGCATGAAGGGCTTTGCCATGGATTCAATATGAACTTTGAAGTCCCTCGCCAACGATCTTTTTGCTTAATATTACGACTTTAATTTATTTTAAATAATTTCTCTGAAGGAAATTGAAATATTGAACTAGCAGATCCACCAACTTATAATTAAATTACATTTTCTGCAAAATTTCTTAAAGGCAAAAGGCATGAAGGGCTTTGCCATGGATTCAATATGAACTTTGAAGTCTCTCGCCAACGATCTTTGATCCTTTTTGCTTAATATTACCACTTTAATTTATTTTAAATAATTTCTCTGAAGGAAATTGAAATTGTGATCTAGCAGATCCACCAACTTTTAATTAAATTACATTTTCTGCAAAATTTCTTAAAGGCAAAAGGCATGAAGGGCTTTGCCATGGATTCAATATGAACTTTGAAGTCTCTCGCCAACGATCTTTGATCCTTTTTGCTTAATGTTACCACTTTAATTTATTTTAAATAATTTCTCTGAAGGAAATTGAAATATTGAACTAGCAGATCCACCAACTTCTAATTAAATTACATTTTCTGCAAAATTTCTTAAAGGCAAAAGGCATGAAGGGCTTTGCCATGGATTCAATATGAACTTTGAAGTCTCTCGCCAACGATCTTTGATCCTTTTTGCTTAATATTACCACTTTAATTTATTTTAAATAATTTCTCTGAAGGAAATTGAAATTGTGATCTAGCAGATCCACCAACTTCTAATTAAATTACATTTTCTGCAAAATTTCTTAAAGGCAAAAGGCATGAAGGGCTTTGCCATGGATTCAATATGAACCTTGAAGTCTCTCGCCAACGACCTTTGATCCTTTTTGCTTAATATTACCACTTTAATTTATTTTAAATAATTTCTCTGAAGGAAATTGAAATATTGAACTAGCAGATCCACCAACTTCTAATTAAATTACATTTTCTGCAAAATTTCTTAAAGGCAAAAGGCATGAAGGGCTTTGCCATGGATTCAATATGAACTTTGAAGTCTCTCGCCAACGACCTTTGATCCTTTTTGCTTAATATTACCACTTTAATTTATTTTAAATAATTTCTCTGAAGGAAATTAAAATATTGATCTAGCAGATCCACCAACTTCTAATTAAATTACATTTTCTGCAAAATTTTTTAAAGGCAAAAGGCATGAAGGGCTTTGCCATGGATTCAATATGAACTTTGAAGTCTCTCGCCAACGATCTTTGATCCTTTTTGCTTAATATTATGACTTTAATTTATTTTAAATAATTTCTCTGAAGGAAATTGAAATTGTGATCTAGCAGATCCACCAACTTCTAATTAAATTACATTTTCTGCAAAATTTCTTAAAGGCAAAAGGCATGAAGGGCTTTGCCATGGATTCAATATGAACTTTGAAGTCTCTCGCCAACGATCTTTGATCCTTTTTGCTTAATATTACCACTTTAATGTATTTTAAATAATTTCTCTGAAGGAAATTGAAATTGTGATCTAGCAGATCCACCAACTTCTGAAATTGTGATCTAGCAGATCCACCAACTTCTAATTAAATTACATTTTCTGCAAAATTTCTTAAAGGCAAAAGGCATGAAGGGCTTTGCCATGGATTCAATATGAACATTGAAGTCTCTCGCCAACGATCTTTGATCCTTTTTGCTTAATATTACCACTTTAATTTATTTTAAATAATTTCTCTGAAGGAAATTGAAATATTGATCTAGCAGATCAACCAACTTCTAATTAAATTACATTTTCTGCAAAATTTCTTAAAGGCAAAAGGCATGAAGGGCTTTGCCATGGATTCAATATGAACTTTGAAGTCCCTCGCCAACGATCTATTTGCTTAATATTACGACTTTAATTTATTTTAAATAATTTCTCTGAAGGAAATTGAAATATTGAACTAGCAGATCCACCAACTTATAATTAAATTACATTTTCTGCAAAATTTCTTAAAGGCAAAAGGCATGAAGGGCTTTGCCATGGATTCAATATGAACTTTGAAGTCTCTCGCCAACGATCTTTGATTCTTTTTGCATAATATTACCACTTTAATTTATTTTAAATAATTTCTCTGAAGGAAATTGAAATTGTGATCTAGCAGATCCACCAACTTTTAATTAATTTACATTTTCTGCAAAATTTCTTAAAGGCAAAAGGCATGAAGGGCTTTGCCATGGATTCAATATGAACTTTGAAGTCTCTCGCCAACGACCTTTGATCCTTTTTGCTTAATATTACCACTTTAATTTATTTTAAATAATTTCTCTGAAGGAAATTGAAATTGTGATCTAGCAGATCCACCAACTTCTAATTAAATTACATTTTCTGCAAAATTTCTTAAAGGCAAAAGGCATAAAGGGCTTTGCCATGGATTCAATATGAACTTTGAAGTCTCTCGCCAACGATCTTTGATCCTTTTTGCTTAATATTACCACTTTAATTTATTTTAAATTATTTCTCTGAAGGAAATTGAAATTGTGATCTAGCAGATCCATCAACTTCTAATTAAATTACATTTTCTGCAAAATTTCTTAAAGGCAAAAGGCATGAAGGGCTTTGCCATGGATTCAATATGAACTTTGAAGTCCCTCGCCAACGATCTTTGATCCTTTTTGCTTAATATTATGACTTTGATTTATTTTAAATAATTTCTCTGAAGGAAATTGAAATTGTGATCTAGCAGATCCACCAACTTCTAATTAAATTACATTTTCTGCAAGATTTCTTAAAGGCAAAAGGCATGAAGGGCTTTACCATGGATTAAATATGAACATTGAAGTCTCTCGCCAACGATCTTTGATCCTTTTTGCATAATATTACCACTTTAATTTATTTTAAATAATTTCTCTGAAGGAAATTGAAATTGTGATCTAGCAGATCCAACAACTTCTAATTAAATTACATTTTCTGTAAAATTTCTTAAAGGCAAAAGGCATGAAGGGCTTTGCCATGGATTCAATATGAACTTTGAAGTCTCTCGCCAACGATCTTTGATCCTTTTTGCTTAATATTATGACTTTAATTTATTTTAAATAATTTCTCTGAAGGAAATTGAAATATTGAACTAGCAGATCCACCAACTTATAATTAAATTACATTTTCTGCAAAATTTCTTAAAGGCAAAAGGCATGAAGGGCTTTGCCATGGATTCAATATGAACTTTGAAGTCCCTCGCCAACGATCTTTGATCCTTTTTGCTTAATATTATGACTTTGATTTATTTTAAATAATTTCTCTGAAGGAAATTGAAATAGTGATCTAGCAGATCCATCAACTTCTAATTAAATTACATTTTCTGCAAAATTTCTTAAAGGCAAAAGGCATGAAGGGCTTTGCCATGGATTCAATATGAACATTGAAGTCTCTCGCCAACGATCTTTGATCCTTTTTGCTTAATATTACCACTTTAATTTATTTTAAATAATTTCTCTGAAGGAAATTGAAATTGTGATCTAGCAGATCCACCAACTTCTAATTAAATTACATTTTCTGCAAAATTTCTTAAAGGCAAAAGGTATGAAGGGCTTTGCCATGGATTCAATATGAACTTTGAAGTCTCTCGCCAACGATCTTTGATCCTTTTTGCTTAATATTACCACTTTAATTTATTTTAAATAATTTCTCTGAAGGAAATTGAAATTGTGATCTAGCAAATCCATCAACTTCTAATTAAATTACATTTTCTGCAAAATTTCTTAAAGGCAAAAGGCATGAAGGGCTTTGCCATGGATTCAATATGAACTTTGAAGTCTCTCGCCAACGATCTTTGATCCTTTTTGCTTAATATTACCACTTTAACTTATTTTAAATTATTTCTCTGAAGGAAATTGAAATAGTGATCTAGCAAATCCACCAACTTCTAATTAAATTACATTTTCTGCAAAATTTCTTAAAGGCAAAAGGCATGAAGGGCTTTGCCATGGATTCAATATGAACTTTGAAGTCTCTCGCCAACGATCTTTGATCCTTTTTGCTTAATATTACCACTTTAATTTATTTTAAATAATTTCTCTGAAGGAAATTGAAATTGTGATCTAGCAGATCCATCAACTTCTAATTAAATTACATTTTCTGCAAAATTTCTTAAAGGCAAAAGGTATGAAGGGCTTTGCCATGGATTCAATATGAACTTTGAAGTCTCTCGCCAACGATCTTTGATCCTTTTTGCTTAATATTACCACTTTAACTTATTTTAAATTATTTCTCTGAAGGAAATTGAAATAGTGATCTAGCAAATCCACCAACTTCTAATTAAATTACATTTTCTGCAAAATTTCTTAAAGGCAAAAGGCATGAAGGGCTTTGCCATGGATTCAATATGAACATTGAAGTCTCTCGCCAACGATCTTTGATCCTTTTTGCTTAATATTACGACTTTAAATTATTTTAAATAATATCTCTGAAGGAAATTGAAATATTGAACTAGCAGATCCACCAACTTATAATTAAATTACATTTTCTGCAAAATTTCTTAAAGGCAAAAGGCATGAAGGGCTTTGCCATGGATTCAATATGAACTTTGAAGTCTCTCGCCAACAATCTTTGATCCTTTTTGCTTAATATTACGACTTTAAATTATTTTAAATAATATCTCTGAAGGAAATTGAAATTGTGATCTAGCAGATCCACCAACTTCTAATTAAATTACATTTTCTGCAAAATTTCTTAAAGGCAAAAGGCATGAAGGGCTTTGCCATGGATTCAATATGAACATTGAAGTCTCTCGCCAACGATCTTTGATCCTTTTTGCTTAATATTACCACTTTAATTTATTTTAAATAATTTCTCTGAAGGAAATTGAAATATTGATCTCGCAGATCAACCAACTTCTAATTAAATTACATTTTCTGCAAAATTTCTTAAAGGCAAAAGGCATGAAGGGCTTTGCCATGGATTCAATATGAACTTTGAAGTCTCTCTTTGATCTTTTTGCTTAATATTACGACTTTAATTTATTTTAAATAATTTCTCAACGATCTTTTTGCTTAATATTACGACTTTAATTTATTTTAAATAATTTCTCTGAAGGAAATTGAAATATTGAACTAGCAGATCCACCAACTTATAATTAAATTACATTTTCTGCAAAATTTCTTAAAGGCAAAAGGCATGAAGGGCTTTGCCATGGATTCAATATGAACTTTGAAGTCTCTCGCCAACGATCTTTGATCCTTTTTGCTTAATATTACCACTTTAATTTATTTTAAATAATTTCTCTGAAGGAAATTGAAATTGTGATCTAGCAGATCCACCAACTTTTAATTAAATTACATTTTCTGCAAAATTTCTTAAAGGCAAAAGGCATGAAGGGCTTTGCCATGGATTCAATATGAACTTTGAAGTCCCTCGCCAACGATCTTTTTGCTTAATGTTACGACTTTAATTTATTTTAAATAATTTCTCTGAAGGAAATTGAAATATTGAACTAGCAGATCCACCAACTTATAATTAAATTACATTTTCTGCAAAATTTCTTAAAGGCAAAAGGCATGAAGGGCTTTGCCATGGATTCAATATGAACTTTGAAGTCCCTCGCCAACGATCTTTTTGCTTAATCGACTTTAATTTATTTTAAATAATTTCTCTGAAGGAAATTGAAATATTGAACTAGCAGATCCACCAACTTCTAATTAAATTACATTTTCTGCAAAATTTCTTAAAGGCAAAAGGCATGAAGGGCTTTGCCATGGATTCAATATGAACTTTGAAGTCTCTCGCCAACGACCTTTGATCCTTTTTGCTTAATGTTACAACTTTAATTTATTTTAAATAATTTCTCTGAAGGAAATTGAAATATTGATCTAGCAGATCCACCAACTTCTAATTAAATTACATTTTCTGCAAAATTTCTTAAAGGCAAAAGGCATGAAGGGCTTTGCCATGGATTCAATATGAACTTTGAAGTCTCTCGCCAACGATCTTTGATCCTTTTTGCTTAATATTACCACTTTAATTTATTTTAAATAATTTCTCTGAAGGAAATTGAAATTGTGATCTAGCAGATCCACCAACTTCTAATTAAATTACATTTTCTGCAAAATTTCTTAAAGGCAAAAGGTATGAAGGGCTTTGCCATGGATTCAATATGAACCTTGAAGTCTCTCGCCAACGACCTTTGATCCTTTTTGCTTAATATTACCACTTTAATTTATTTTAAATAATTTCTCTGAAGGAAATTGAAATATTGAACTAGCAGATCCACCAACTTCTAATTAAATTACATTTTCTGCAAAATTTCTTAAAGGCAAAAGGCATGAAGGGCTTTGCCATGGATTCAATATGAACTTTGAAGTCTCTCGCCAACGACCTTTGATCCTTTTTGCTTAATATTACCACTTTAATTTATTTTAAATAATTTCTCTGAAGGAAATTAAATTATTGATCTAGCAGATCCACCAACTTCTAATTAAATTACATTTTCTGCAAAATTTTTTAAAGGCAAAAGGCATGAAGGGCTTTGCCATGGATTCAATATGAACTTTGAAGTCTCTCGCCAACGATCTTTGATCCTTTTTGCTTAATATTACCACTTTAATTTATTTTAAATAATTTCTCTGAAGGAAATTGAAATTGTGATCTAGCAGATCCACCAACTTCTAATTAAATTACATTTTCTGCAAAATTTCTTAAAGGCAAAAGGCATGAAGGGCTTTGCCATGGATTCAATATGAACTTTGAAGTCTCTCGCCAACGATCTTTGATCCTTTTTGCTTAATATTACCACTTTAATGTATTTTAAATAATTTCTCTGAAGGAAATTGAAATTGTGATCTAGCAGATCCACCAACTTCTAATTAAATTACATTTTCTGCAAAATTTCTTAAAGGCAAAAGGCATGAAGGGCTTTGCCATGGATTCAATATGAACATTGAAGTCTCTCGCCAACGATCTTTGATCCTTTTTGCTTAATATTACGACTTTAAATTATTTTAAATAATATCTCTGAAGGAAATTGAAATATTGAACTAGCAGATCCACCAACTTCTAATTAAATTACATTTTCTGCAAAATTTCTTAAAGGCAAAAGGCATGAAGGGCTTTGCCATGGATTCAATATGAACTTTGAAGTCTCTCGCCAACAATCTTTGATCCTTTTTGCTTAATATTACGACTTTAAATTATTTTAAATAATATCTCTGAAGGAAATTGAAATTGTGATCTAGCAGATCCACCAACTTCTAATTAAATTACATTTTCTGCAAAATTTCTTAAAGGCAAAAGGCATGAAGGGCTTTGCCATGGATTCAATATGAACGTTGAAGTCTCTCGCCAACGATCTTTGATCCTTTTTGCTTAATATTACCACTTTAATTTATTTTAAATAATTTCTCTGAAGGAAATTGAAATATTGATCTAGCAGATCAACCAACTTCTAATTAAATTACATTTTCTGCAAAATTTCTTAAAGGCAAAAGGCATGAAGGGCTTTGCCATGGATTCAATATGAACTTTGAAGTCCCTCGCCAACGATCTTTTTGCTTAATATTACGACTTTAATTTATTTTAAATAATTTCTCTGAAGGAAATTGAAATATTGAACTAGCAGATCCACCAACTTATAATTAAATTACATTTTCTGCAAAATTTCTTAAAGGCAAAAGGCATGAAGGGCTTTGCCATGGATTCAATATGAACTTTGAAGTCTCTCGCCAACGATCTTTGATCCTTTTTGCTTAATATTACCACTTTAATTTATTTTAAATAATTTCTCTGAAGGAAATTGAAATTGTGATCTAGCAGATCCACCAACTTTTAATTAAATTACATTTTCTGCAAAATTTCTTAAAGGCAAAAGGCATGAAGGGCTTTGCCATGGATTCAATATGAACTTTGAAGTCTCTCGCCAACGACCTTTGATCCTTTTTGCTTAATGTTACCACTTTAATTTATTTTAAATAATTTCTCTGAAGGAAATTGAAATATTGAACTAGCAGATCCACCAACTTCTAATTAAATTACATTTTCTGCAAAATTTCTTAAAGGCAAAAGGCATGAAGGGCTTTGCCATGGATTCAATATGAACTTTGAAGTCTCTCGCCAACGATCTTTGATCCTTTTTGCTTAATATTACCACTTTAATTTATTTTAAATAATTTCTCTGAAGGAAATTGAAATTGTGATCTAGCAGATCCACCAACTTCTAATTAAATTACATTTTCTGCAAAATTTCTTAAAGGCAAAAGGCATGAAGGGCTTTGCCATGGATTCAATATGAACCTTGAAGTCTCTCGCCAACGACCTTTGATCCTTTTTGCTTAATATTACCACTTTAATTTATTTTAAATAATTTCTCTGAAGGAAATTGAAATATTGAACTAGCAGATCCACCAACTTCTAATTAAATTACATTTTCTGCAAAATTTCTTAAAGGCAAAAGGCATGAAGGGCTTTGCCATGGATTCAATATGAACTTTGAAGTCTCTCGCCAACGACCTTTGATCCTTTTTGCTTAATATTACCACTTTAATTTATTTTAAATAATTTCTCTGAAGGAAATTAAAATATTGATCTAGCAGATCCACCAACTTCTAATTAAATTACATTTTCTGCAAAATTTTTTAAAGGCAAAAGGCATGAAGGGCTTTGCCATGGATTCAATATGAACTTTGAAGTCTCTCGCCAACGATCTTTGATCCTTTTTGCTTAATATTATGACTTTAATTTATTTTAAATAATTTCTCTGAAGGAAATTGAAATTGTGATCTAGCAGATCCACCAACTTCTAATTAAATTACATTTTCTGCAAAATTTCTTAAAGGCAAAAGGCATGAAGGGCTTTGCCATGGATTCAATATGAACTTTGAAGTCTCTCGCCAACGATCTTTGATCCTTTTTGCTTAATATTACCACTTTAATGTATTTTAAATAATTTCTCTGAAGGAAATTGAAATTGTGATCTAGCAGATCCACCAACTTCTAATTAAATTACATTTTCTGCAAAATTTCTTAAAGGCAAAAGGCATGAAGGGCTTTGCCATGGATTCAATATGAACATTGAAGTCTCTCGCCAACGATCTTTGATCCTTTTTGCTTAATATTACCACTTTAATTTATTTTAAATAATTTCTCTGAAGGAAATTGAAATATTGATCTAGCAGATCAACCAACTTCTAATTAAATTACATTTTCTGCAAAATTTCTTAAAGGCAAAAGGCATGAAGGGCTTTGCCATGGATTCAATATGAACTTTGAAGTCCCTCGCCAACGATCTATTTGCTTAATATTACGACTTTAATTTATTTTAAATAATTTCTCTGAAGGAAATTGAAATATTGAACTAGCAGATCCACCAACTTATAATTAAATTACATTTTCTGCAAAATTTCTTAAAGGCAAAAGGCATGAAGGGCTTTGCCATGGATTCAATATGAACTTTGAAGTCTCTCGCCAACGATCTTTGATTCTTTTTGCATAATATTACCACTTTAATTTATTTTAAATAATTTCTCTGAAGGAAATTGAAATTGTGATCTAGCAGATCCACCAACTTTTAATTAATTTACATTTTCTGCTTTTAAAATTTACATTTTCTGCAAAATTTCTTAAAGGCAAAAGGCATGAAGGGCTTTGCCATGGATTCAATATGAACTTTGAAGTCTCTCGCCAACGACCTTTGATCCTTTTTGCTTAATATTACCACTTTAATTTATTTTAAATAATTTCTCTGAAGGAAATTGAAATTGTGATCTAGCAGATCCACCAACTTCTAATTAAATTACATTTTCTGCAAAATTTCTTAAAGGCAAAAGGCATAAAGGGCTTTGCCATGGATTCAATATGAACTTTGAAGTCTCTCGCCAACGATCTTTGATCCTTTTTGCTTAATATTACCACTTTAATTTATTTTAAATTATTTCTCTGAAGGAAATTGAAATTGTGATCTAGCAGATCCATCAACTTCTAATTAAATTACATTTTCTGCAAAATTTCTTAAAGGCAAAAGGCATGAAGGGCTTTGCCATGGATTCAATATGAACTTTGAAGTCCCTCGCCAACGATCTTTGATCCTTTTTGCTTAATATTATGACTTTGATTTATTTTAAATAATTTCTCTGAAGGAAATTGAAATTGTGATCTAGCAGATCCACCAACTTCTAATTAAATTACATTTTCTGCAAGATTTCTTAAAGGCAAAAGGCATGAAGGGCTTTACCATGGATTAAATATGAACATTGAAGTCTCTCGCCAACGATCTTTGATCCTTTTTGCATAATATTACCACTTTAATTTATTTTAAATAATTTCTCTGAAGGAAATTGAAATTGTGATCTAGCAGATCCAACAACTTCTAATTAAATTACATTTTCTGTAAAATTTCTTAAAGGCAAAAGGCATGAAGGGCTTTGCCATGGATTCAATATGAACTTTGAAGTCTCTCGCCAACGATCTTTGATCCTTTTTGCTTAATATTATGACTTTAATTTATTTTAAATAATTTCTCTGAAGGAAATTGAAATATTGAACTAGCAGATCCACCAACTTATAATTAAATTACATTTTCTGCAAAATTTCTTAAAGGCAAAAGGCATGAAGGGCTTTGCCATGGATTCAATATGAACTTTGAAGTCCCTCGCCAACGATCTTTGATCCTTTTTGCTTAATATTATGACTTTGATTTATTTTAAATAATTTCTCTGAAGGAAATTGAAATAGTGATCTAGCAGATCCATCAACTTCTAATTAAATTACATTTTCTGCAAAATTTCTTAAAGGCAAAAGGCATGAAGGGCTTTGCCATGGATTCAATATGAACATTGAAGTCTCTCGCCAACGATCTTTGATCCTTTTTGCTTAATATTACCACTTTAATTTATTTTAAATAATTTCTCTGAAGGAAATTGAAATTGTGATCTAGCAGATCCACCAACTTCTAATTAAATTACATTTTCTGCAAAATTTCTTAAAGGCAAAAGGTATGAAGGGCTTTGCCATGGATTCAATATGAACTTTGAAGTCCCTCGCCAACGATCTTTGATCCTTTTTGCTTAATATTACGACTTTAATTTATTTTAAATAATTTCTCTGAAGGAAATTGAAATAGTGATCTAGCAGATCCATCAACTTCTAATTAAATTAAATTTTCTGCAAAATTTCTTAAAGGCAAAAGGCATGAAGGGCTTTGCCATGGATTCAATATGAACTTTGAAGTCTCTCGCCAACGATCTTTGATCCTTTTTGCTTAATATTACCACTTTAATTTATTTTAAATAATTTCTCTGAAGGAAATTGAAATTGTGATCTAGCAGATCCACCAAATTCTAATTAAATTACATTTTCTGCAAAATTTCTTAAAGGCAAAAGGCATGAAGGGCTTTGCCATGGAGTCAATATGAACTTTGAAGTCTCTCGCCAACGATCTTTGATCCTTTTTGCTCAATATTACCACTTTAATTTATTTTAAATAATTTCTCTGAAGGAAATTGAAATAGTGATCTAGCAAATCCACCAACTTCTAATTAAATTACATTTTCTGCAAAATTTCTTAAAGGCAAAAGGCATGAAGGGCTTTGCCATGGATTCAATATGAACTTTGAAGTCTCTCGCCAACGATCTTTGATCCTTTTTGCTTAATATTACGACTTTAAATTATTTTAAATAATATCTCTGAAGGAAATTGAAATATTGAACTAGCAGATCCACCAACTTATAATTAAATTAAATTTTCTGCAAAATTTCTTAAAGGCAAAAGGCATGAAGGGCTTTGCCATGGATTCAATATGAACTTTGAAGTCTCTCGCCAACGATCTTTGATCCTTTTTGCTTAATATTACGACTTTAAATTATTTTAAATAATTTCTCTGAAGGAAATTGAAATATTGATCTAGCAGATCAACCAACTTCTAATTAAATTACATTTTCTGCAAAATTTCTTAAAGGCAAAAGGCATGAAGGGCTTTGCCATGGATTCAATATGAACTTTGAAGTCCCTCGCCAACGATCTTTTTGCTTAATATTACGACTTTAATTTATTTTAAATAATTTCTCTGAAGGAAATTGAAATATTGAACTAGCAGATCCACCAACTTATAATTAAATTACATTTTCTGCAAATTTTCTTAAAGGCAAAAGGCATGAAGGGCTTTGCCATGGATTCAATATGAACTTTGAAGTCTCTCGCCAACGATCTTTGATCCTTTTTGCTTAATATTACCACTTTAATTTATTTTAAATAATTTCTCTGAAGGAAATTGAAATTGTGATCTAGCAGATCCACCAACTTCTAATTAAATTACATTTTCTGCAAAATTTCTTAAAGGCAAAAGGCATGAAGGGCTTTGCCATGGATTCAATATGAACTTTGAAGTCTCTCGCCAACGATCTTTGATCCTTTTTGCTTAATATTACCACTTTAATTTATTTTAAATAATTTCTCTGAAGGAAATTGAAATTGTGATCTAGCAGATCCACCAACTTTTAATTAAATTACATTTTCTGCAAAATTTCTTAAAGGCAAAAGGCATGAAGGGCTTTGCCATGGATTCAATATGAACTTTGAAGTCCCTCGCCAACGATCTTTTTGCTTAATATTACGACTTTAATTTATTTTAAATAATTTCTCTGAAGGAAATTGAAATATTGAACTAGCAGATCCACCAACTTATAATTAAATTACATTTTCTGCAAATTTTCTTAAAGGCAAAAGTCATGAAGGGCTTTGCCATGGATTCAATATGAACTTTGAAGTCTCTCGCCAACGATCTTTGATCCTTTTTGCTTAATATTACCACTTTAATTTATTTTAAATAATTTCTCTGAAGGAAATTGAAATATTGATCTAGCAGATCAACCAACTTCTAATTAAATTACATTTTCTGCAAAATTTCTTAAAGGCAAAAGGCATGAAGGGCTTTGCCATGGAGTCAATATGAACTTTGAAGTCTCTCGCCAACGATCTTTGATCCTTTTTGCTCAATATTACCACTTTAATTTATTTTAAATAATTTCTCTGAAGGAAATTGAAATTGTGATCTAGCAGATCCACCAACTTCTAATTAAATTACATTTTCTGCAAAATTTCTTAAAGGCAAAAGGCATGAAGGGCTTTACCATGGATTCAATATGAACTTTGAAGTCTCTCGCCAACGATCTTTGATCCTTTTTGCTTAATATTACCACTTTAAATTATTTTAAATAATTTCTCTGAAGGAAATTGAAATATTGATCTAGCAGATCAACCAACTTCTAATTAAATTACATTTTCTGCAAAATTTCTTAAAGGCAAAAGGCATGAAGGGCTTTGCCATGGATTCAATATGAACTTTGAAGTCCCTCGCCAACGATCTTTTTGCTTAATATTACGACTTTAATTTATTTTAAATAATTTCTCTGAAGGAAATTGAAATATTGAACTAGCAGATCCACCAACTTATAATTAAATTACATTTTCTGCAAATTTTCTTAAAGGCAAAAGGCATGAAGGGCTTTGCCATGGATTCAATATGAACTTTGAAGTCTCTCGCCAACGATCTTTGATCCTTTTTGCTTAATATTACCACTTTAATTTATTTTAAATAATTTCTCTGAAGGAAATTGAAATTGTGATCTAGCAGATCCACCAACTTCTAATTAAATTACATTTTCTGCAAAATTTCTTAAAGGCAAAAGGCATGAAGGGCTTTGCCATGGATTCAATATGAACATTGAAGTCTCTCGCCAACGATCTTTGATCCTTTTTGCTTAATATTACCACTTTAATTTATTTTAAATAATTTCTCTGAAGGAAATTGAAATATTGATCTAGCAGATCAACCAACTTCTAATTAAATTACATTTTCTGCAAAATTTCTTAAAGGCAAAAGGCATGAAGGGCTTTGCCATGGATTCAATATGAACTTTGAAGTCCCTCGCCAACGATCTATTTGCTTAATATTACGACTTTAATTTATTTTAAATAATTTCTCTGAAGGAAATTGAAATATTGAACTAGCAGATCCACCAACTTATAATTAAATTACATTTTCTGCAAAATTTCTTAAAGGCAAAAGGCATGAAGGGCTTTGCCATGGATTCAATATGAACTTTGAAGTCTCTCGCCAACGATCTTTGATTCTTTTTGCATAATATTACCACTTTAATTTATTTTAAATAATTTCTCTGAAGGAAATTGAAATTGTGATCTAGCAGATCCACCAACTTTTAATTAATTTACATTTTCTGCAAAATTTCTTAAAGGCAAAAGGCATGAAGGGCTTTGCCATGGATTCAATATGAACTTTGAAGTCTCTCGCCAACGACCTTTGATCCTTTTTGCTTAATATTACCACTTTAATTTATTTTAAATAATTTCTCTGAAGGAAATTGAAATTGTGATCTAGCAGATCCACCAACTTCTAATTAAATTACATTTTCTGCAAAATTTCTTAAAGGCAAAAGGCATAAAGGGCTTTGCCATGGATTCAATATGAACTTTGAAGTCTCTCGCCAACGATCTTTGATCCTTTTTGCTTAATATTACCACTTTAATTTATTTTAAATTATTTCTCTGAAGGAAATTGAAATTGTGATCTAGCAGATCCATCAACTTCTAATTAAATTACATTTTCTGCAAAATTTCTTAAAGGCAAAAGGCATGAAGGGCTTTGCCATGGATTCAATATGAACTTTGAAGTCCCTCGCCAACGATCTTTGATCCTTTTTGCTTAATATTATGACTTTGATTTATTTTAAATAATTTCTCTGAAGGAAATTGAAATTGTGATCTAGCAGATCCACCAACTTCTAATTAAATTACATTTTCTGCAAGATTTCTTAAAGGCAAAAGGCATGAAGGGCTTTACCATGGATTAAATATGAACATTGAAGTCTCTCGCCAACGATCTTTGATCCTTTTTGCATAATATTACCACTTTAATTTATTTTAAATAATTTCTCTGAAGGAAATTGAAATTGTGATCTAGCAGATCCAACAACTTCTAATTAAATTACATTTTCTGTAAAATTTCTTAAAGGCAAAAGGCATGAAGGGCTTTGCCATGGATTCAATATGAACTTTGAAGTCTCTCGCCAACGATCTTTGATCCTTTTTGCTTAATATTATGACTTTAATTTATTTTAAATAATTTCTCTGAAGGAAATTGAAATATTGAACTAGCAGATCCACCAACTTATAATTAAATTACATTTTCTGCAAAATTTCTTAAAGGCAAAAGGCATGAAGGGCTTTGCCATGGATTCAATATGAACTTTGAAGTCCCTCGCCAACGATCTTTGATCCTTTTTGCTTAATATTATGACTTTGATTTATTTTAAATAATTTCTCTGAAGGAAATTGAAATAGTGATCTAGCAGATCCATCAACTTCTAATTAAATTACATTTTCTGCAAAATTTCTTAAAGGCAAAAGGCATGAAGGGCTTTGCCATGGATTCAATATGAACATTGAAGTCTCTCGCCAACGATCTTTGATCCTTTTTGCTTAATATTACCACTTTAATTTATTTTAAATAATTTCTCTGAAGGAAATTAAAATTGTGATCTAGCAGATCCACCAACTTCTAATTAAATTACATTTTCTGCAAAATTTCTTAAAGGCAAAAGGTATGAAGGGCTTTGCCATGGATTCAATATGAACTTTGAAGTCCCTCGCCAACGATCTTTGATCCTTTTTGCTTAATATTACGACTTTAATTTATTTTAAATAATTTCTCTGAAGGAAATTGAAATAGTGATCTAGCAGATCCATCAACTTCTAATTAAATTAAATTTTCTGCAAAATTTCTTAAAGGCAAAAGGCATGAAGGGCTTTGCCATGGATTCAATATGAACTTTGAAGTCTCTCGCCAACGATCTTTGATCCTTTTTGCTTAATATTACCACTTTAATTTATTTTAAATAATTTCTCTGAAGGAAATTGAAATTGTGATCTAGCAGATCCACCAAATTCTAATTAAATTACATTTTCTGCAAAATTTCTTAAAGGCAAAAGGCATGAAGGGCTTTGCCATGGAGTCAATATGAACTTTGAAGTCTCTCGCCAACGATCTTTGATCCTTTTTGCTCAATATTACCACTTTAATTTATTTTAAATAATTTCTCTGAAGGAAATTGAAATAGTGATCTAGCAAATCCACCAACTTCTAATTAAATTACATTTTCTGCAAAATTTCTTAAAGGCAAAAGGCATGAAGGGCTTTGCCATGGATTCAATATGAACTTTGAAGTCTCTCGCCAACGATCTTTGATCCTTTTTGCTTAATATTACGACTTTAAATTATTTTAAATAATATCTCTGAAGGAAATTGAAATATTGAACTAGCAGATCCACCAACTTATAATTAAATTAAATTTTCTGCAAAATTTCTTAAAGGCAAAAGGCATGAAGGGCTTTGCCATGGATTCAATATGAACTTTGAAGTCTCTCGCCAACGATCTTTGATCCTTTTTGCTTAATATTACGACTTTAAATTATTTTAAATAATTTCTCTGAAGGAAATTGAAATATTGATCTAGCAGATCAACCAACTTCTAATTAAATTACATTTTCTGCAAAATTTCTTAAAGGCAAAAGGCATGAAGGGCTTTGCCATGGATTCAATATGAACTTTGAAGTCCCTCGCCAACGATCTTTTTGCTTAATATTACGACTTTAATTTATTTTAAATAATTTCTCTGAAGGAAATTGAAATATTGAACTAGCAGATCCACCAACTTATAATTAAATTACATTTTCTGCAAATTTTCTTAAAGGCAAAAGGCATGAAGGGCTTTGCCATGGATTCAATATGAACTTTGAAGTCTCTCGCCAACGATCTTTGATCCTTTTTGCTTAATATTACCACTTTAATTTATTTTAAATAATTTCTCTGAAGGAAATTGAAATTGTGATCTAGCAGATCCACCAACTTCTAATTAAATTACATTTTCTGCAAAATTTCTTAAAGGCAAAAGGCATGAAGGGCTTTGCCATGGATTCAATATGAACTTTGAAGTCTCTCGCCAACGATCTTTGATCCTTTTTGCTTAATATTACCACTTTAATTTATTTTAAATAATTTCTCTGAAGGAAATTGAAATTGTGATCTAGCAGATCCACCAACTTTTAATTAAATTACATTTTCTGCAAAATTTCTTAAAGGCAAAAGGCATGAAGGGCTTTGCCATGGATTCAATATGAACTTTGAAGTCCCTCGCCAACGATCTTTTTGCTTAATATTACGACTTTAATTTATTTTAAATAATTTCTCTGAAGGAAATTGAAATATTGAACTAGCAGATCCACCAACTTATAATTAAATTACATTTTCTGCAAATTTTCTTAAAGGCAAAAGTCATGAAGGGCTTTGCCATGGATTCAATATGAACTTTGAAGTCTCTCGCCAACGATCTTTGATCCTTTTTGCTTAATATTACCACTTTAATTTATTTTAAATAATTTCTCTGAAGGAAATTGAAATATTGATCTAGCAGATCAACCAACTTCTAATTAAATTACATTTTCTGCAAAATTTCTTAAAGGCAAAAGGCATGAAGGGCTTTGCCATGGAGTCAATATGAACTTTGAAGTCTCTCGCCAACGATCTTTGATCCTTTTTGCTCAATATTACCACTTTAATTTATTTTAAATAATTTCTCTGAAGGAAATTGAAATTGTGATCTAGCAGATCCACCAACTTCTAATTAAATTACATTTTCTGCAAAATTTCTTAAAGGCAAAAGGCATGAAGGGCTTTACCATGGATTCAATATGAACTTTGAAGTCTCTCGCCAACGATCTTTGATCCTTTTTGCTTAATATTACCACTTTAAATTATTTTAAATAATTTCTCTGAAGGAAATTGAAATATTGATCTAGCAGATCAACCAACTTCTAATTAAATTACATTTTCTGCAAAATTTCTTAAAGGCAAAAGGCATGAAGGGCTTTGCCATGGATTCAATATGAACTTTGAAGTCCCTCGCCAACGATCTTTTTGCTTAATATTACGACTTTAATTTATTTTAAATAATTTCTCTGAAGGAAATTGAAATATTGAACTAGCAGATCCACCAACTTATAATTAAATTACATTTTCTGCAAATTTTCTTAAAGGCAAAAGGCATGAAGGGCTTTGCCATGGATTCAATATGAACTTTGAAGTCTCTCGCCAACGATCTTTGATCCTTTTTGCTTAATATTACCACTTTAATTTATTTTAAATAATTTCTCTGAAGGAAATTGAAATTGTGATCTAGCAGATCCACCAACTTCTAATTAAATTACATTTTCTGCAAAATTTCTTAAAGGCAAAAGGCATGAAGGGCTTTGCCATGGATTCAATATGAACTTTGAAGTCTCTCGCCAACGATCTTTGATCCTTTTTGCTTAATATTACCACTTTAATTTATTTTAAATTATTTCTCTGAAGGAAATTGAAATTGTGATCTAGCAGATCCACCAACTTCTAATTAAATTACATTTTCTGCAAAATTTCTTAAAGGCAAAAGGCATGAAGGGCTTTGCCATGGAGTCAATATGAACTTTGAAGTCTCTCGCCAACGATCTTTGATCCTTTTTGCTTAATATTACCACTTTAATTTATTTTAAATAATTTCTCTGAAGGAAATTGAAATTGTGATCTAGCAGATCCACCAACTTCTAATTAAATTACATTTTCTGCAAAATTTCTTAAAGGCAAAAGGCATGAAGGGCTTTGCCATGGAGTCAATATGAACTTTGAAGTCTCTCGCCAACGATCTTTGATCCTTTTTGCTTAATATTACCACTTTAATTTATTTTAAATAATTTCTCTGAAGGAAATTGAAATTGTGATCTAGCAGATCCACCAACTTCTAATTAAATTACATTTTCTGCAAAATTTCTTAAAGGCAAAAGGCATGAAGGGCTTTGCCATGGATTCAATATGAACTTTGAAGTCTCTCGCCAACGATCTTTGATCCTTTTTGCTTAATATTACCACTTTAATTTATTTTAAATTATTTCTCTGAAGGAAATTGAAATTGTGATCTAGCAGATCCACCAACTTCTAATTAAATTACATTTTCTGCAAAATTTCTTAAAGGCAAAAGGCATGAAGGGCTTTGCCATGGATTCAATATGAACTTTGAAGTCTCTCGCCAACGATCTTTGATCCTTTTTGCTTAATATTACCACTTTAATTTATTTTAAATAATTTCTCTGAAGGAAATTGAAATTGTGATCTAGCAGATCCACCAACTTCTAATTAAATTACATTTTCTGCAAAATTTCTTAAAGGCAAAAGGCATGAAGGGCTTTGCCATGGAGTCAATATGAACTTTGAAGTCTCTCGCCAACGATCTTTGATCCTTTTTGCTTAATATTACCACTTTAATTTATTTTAAATAATTTCTCTGAAGGAAATTGAAATTGTGATCTAGCAGATCCATCAACTTCTAATTAAATTACATTTTCTGCAAAATTTCTTAAAGGCAAAAGGCATGAAGGGCTTTGCCATGGAGTCAATATGAACTTTGAAGTCTCTCGCCAACGATCTTTGATCCTTTTTGCTTAATATTACCACTTTAATTTATTTTAAATAATTTCTCTGAAGGAAATTGAAATTGTGATCTAGCAGATCCAACAACTTCTAATTAAATTACATTTTCTGTAAAATTTCTTAAAGGCAAAAGGCATGAAGGGCTTTGCCATGGATTCAATATGAACTTTGAAGTCCCTCGCCAACGATCTTTGATCCTTTTTGCTTAATATTATGACTTTAATTTATTTTAAATAATTTCTCTGAAGGAAATTGAAATTGTGATCTAGCAGATCCATCAACTTCTAATTAAATTACATTTTCTGCAAAATTTCTTAAAGGCAAAAGGCATGAAGGGCTTTGCCATGGATTCAATATGAACATTGAAGTCTCTCGCCAACGATCTTTGATCCTCTTTGCTTAATATTACCACTTTAATTTATTTTAAATAATTTCTCTGAAGGAAATTGAAATTGTGATCTAGCAGATCCACCAACTTCTAATTAAATTACATTTTCTGCAAAATTTCTTAAAGGCAAAAGGCATGAAGGGCTTTGCCATGGATTCAATATGAACTTTGAAGTCTCTCGCCAACGATCTTTGATCCTTTTTGCTTAATATTACCACTTTAATTTATTTTAAATAATTTCTCTGAAGGAAATTGAAATTGTGATCTAGCAGATCCATCAACTTCTAATTAAATTACATTTTCTGCAAAATTTCTTAAAGGCAAAAGGCATGAAGGGCTTTGCCATGGAGTCAATATGAACTTTGAAGTCTCTCGCCAACGATCTTTGATCCTTTTTGCTTAATATTACCACTTTAATTTATTTTAAATAATTTCTCTGAAGGAAATTGAAATTGTGATCTAGCAGATCCACCAACTTCTAATTAAATTACATTTTCTGCAAAATTTCTTAAAGGCAAAAGGCATGAAGGGCTTTGCCATGGATTCAATATGAACTTTGAAGTCTCTCGCCAACGATCTTTGATCCTTTTTGCTTAATATTACCACTTTAATTTATTTTAAATTATTTCTCTGAAGGAAATTGAAATTGTGATCTAGCAGATCCACCAACTTCTAATTAAATTACATTTTCTGCAAAATTTCTTAAAGGCAAAAGGCATGAAGGGCTTTGCCATGGATTCAATATGAACTTTGAAGTCTCTCGCCAACGATCTTTGATCCTTTTTGCTTAATATTACCACTTTAATTTATTTTAAATAATTTCTCTGAAGGAAATTGAAATTGTGATCTAGCAGATCCACCAACTTCTAATTAAATTACATTTTCTGCAAAATTTCTTAAAGGCAAAAGGCATGAAGGGCTTTGCCATGGAGTCAATATGAACTTTGAAGTCTCTCGCCAACGATCTTTGATCCTTTTTGCTTAATATTACCACTTTAATTTATTTTAAATAATTTCTCTGAAGGAAATTGAAATTGTGATCTAGCAGATCCATCAACTTCTAATTAAATTACATTTTCTGCAAAATTTCTTAAAGGCAAAAGGCATGAAGGGCTTTGCCATGGAGTCAATATGAACTTTGAAGTCTCTCGCCAACGATCTTTGATCCTTTTTGCTTAATATTACCACTTTAATTTATTTTAAATAATTTCTCTGAAGGAAATTGAAATTGTGATCTAGCAGATCCAACAACTTCTAATTAAATTACATTGTGATCTAGCAGATCCAACAACTTCTAATTAAATTACATTTTCTGTAAAATTTCTTAAAGGCAAAAGGCATGAAGGGCTTTGCCATGGATTCAATATGAACTTTGAAGTCCCTCGCCAACGATCTTTGATCCTTTTTGCTTAATATTATGACTTTAATTTATTTTAAATAATTTCTCTGAAGGAAATTGAAATTGTGATCTAGCAGATCCATCAACTTCTAATTAAATTACATTTTCTGCAAAATTTCTTAAAGGCAAAAGGCATGAAGGGCTTTGCCATGGATTCAATATGAACATTGAAGTCTCTCGCCAACGATCTTTGATCCTCTTTGCTTAATATTACCACTTTAATTTATTTTAAATAATTTCTCTGAAGGAAATTGAAATTGTGATCTAGCAGATCCACCAACTTCTAATTAAATTACATTTTCTGCAAAATTTCTTAAAGGCAAAAGGCATGAAGGGCTTTGCCATGGATTCAATATGAACTTTGAAGTCCCTCGCCAACGATCTTTTTGCTTAATATTACGACTTTAATTTATTTTAAATAATTTCTCTGAAGGAAATTGAAATATTGAACTAGCAGATCCACCAACTTATAATTAAATTACATTTTCTGCAAATTTTCTTAAAGGCAAAAGTCATGAAGGGCTTTGCCATGGATTCAATATGAACTTTGAAGTCTCTCGCCAACGATCTTTGATCCTTTTTGCTTAATATTACCACTTTAATTTATTTTAAATAATTTCTCTGAAGGAAATTGAAATATTGATCTAGCAGATCAACCAACTTCTAATTAAATTACATTTTCTGCAAAATTTCTTAAAGGCAAAAGGCATGAAGGGCTTTGCCATGGAGTCAATATGAACTTTGAAGTCTCTCGCCAACGATCTTTGATCCTTTTTGCTCAATATTACCACTTTAATTTATTTTAAATAATTTCTCTGAAGGAAATTGAAATTGTGATCTAGCAGATCCACCAACTTCTAATTAAATTACATTTTCTGCAAAATTTCTTAAAGGCAAAAGGCATGAAGGGCTTTACCATGGATTCAATATGAACTTTGAAGTCTCTCGCCAACGATCTTTGATCCTTTTTGCTTAATATTACCACTTTAAATTATTTTAAATAATTTCTCTGAAGGAAATTGAAATATTGATCTAGCAGATCAACCAACTTCTAATTAAATTACATTTTCTGCAAAATTTCTTAAAGGCAAAAGGCATGAAGGGCTTTGCCATGGATTCAATATGAACTTTGAAGTCCCTCGCCAACGATCTTTTTGCTTAATATTACGACTTTAATTTATTTTAAATAATTTCTCTGAAGGAAATTGAAATATTGAACTAGCAGATCCACCAACTTATAATTAAATTACATTTTCTGCAAATTTTCTTAAAGGCAAAAGGCATGAAGGGCTTTGCCATGGATTCAATATGAACTTTGAAGTCTCTCGCCAACGATCTTTGATCCTTTTTGCTTAATATTACCACTTTAATTTATTTTAAATAATTTCTCTGAAGGAAATTGAAATTGTGATCTAGCAGATCCACCAACTTCTAATTAAATTACATTTTCTGCAAAATTTCTTAAAGGCAAAAGGCATGAAGGGCTTTGCCATGGATTCAATATGAACTTTGAAGTCTCTCGCCAACGATCTTTGATCCTTTTTGCTTAATATTACCACTTTAATTTATTTTAAATTATTTCTCTGAAGGAAATTGAAATTGTGATCTAGCAGATCCACCAACTTCTAATTAAATTACATTTTCTGCAAAATTTCTTAAAGGCAAAAGGCATGAAGGGCTTTGCCATGGAGTCAATATGAACTTTGAAGTCTCTCGCCAACGATCTTTGATCCTTTTTGCTTAATATTACCACTTTAATTTATTTTAAATAATTTCTCTGAAGGAAATTGAAATTGTGATCTAGCAGATCCACCAACTTCTAATTAAATTACATTTTCTGCAAAATTTCTTAAAGGCAAAAGGCATGAAGGGCTTTGCCATGGAGTCAATATGAACTTTGAAGTCTCTCGCCAACGATCTTTGATCCTTTTTGCTTAATATTACCACTTTAATTTATTTTAAATAATTTCTCTGAAGGAAATTGAAATTGTGATCTAGCAGATCCACCAACTTCTAATTAAATTACATTTTCTGCAAAATTTCTTAAAGGCAAAAGGCATGAAGGGCTTTGCCATGGATTCAATATGAACTTTGAAGTCTCTCGCCAACGATCTTTGATCCTTTTTGCTTAATATTACCACTTTAATTTATTTTAAATTATTTCTCTGAAGGAAATTGAAATTGTGATCTAGCAGATCCACCAACTTCTAATTAAATTACATTTTCTGCAAAATTTCTTAAAGGCAAAAGGCATGAAGGGCTTTGCCATGGATTCAATATGAACTTTGAAGTCTCTCGCCAACGATCTTTGATCCTTTTTGCTTAATATTACCACTTTAATTTATTTTAAATAATTTCTCTGAAGGAAATTGAAATTGTGATCTAGCAGATCCACCAACTTCTAATTAAATTACATTTTCTGCAAAATTTCTTAAAGGCAAAAGGCATGAAGGGCTTTGCCATGGAGTCAATATGAACTTTGAAGTCTCTCGCCAACGATCTTTGATCCTTTTTGCTTAATATTACCACTTTAATTTATTTTAAATAATTTCTCTGAAGGAAATTGAAATTGTGATCTAGCAGATCCATCAACTTCTAATTAAATTACATTTTCTGCAAAATTTCTTAAAGGCAAAAGGCATGAAGGGCTTTGCCATGGAGTCAATATGAACTTTGAAGTCTCTCGCCAACGATCTTTGATCCTTTTTGCTTAATATTACCACTTTAATTTATTTTAAATAATTTCTCTGAAGGAAATTGAAATTGTGATCTAGCAGATCCACCAACTTTTAATTAAATTACATTTTCTGCAAAATTTCTTAAAGGCAAAAGGCATGAAGGGCTTTGCCATGGATTCAATATGAACTTTGAAGTCTCTCGCCAACGACCTTTGATCCTTTTTGCTTAATGTTACCACTTTAATTTATTTTAAATAATTTCTCTGAAGGAAATTGAAATATTGAACTAGCAGATCCACCAACTTCTAATTAAATTACATTTTCTGCAAAATTTCTTAAAGGCAAAAGGCATGAAGGGCTTTGCCATGGATTCAATATGAACTTTGAAGTCTCTCGCCAACGATCTTTGATCCTTTTTGCTTAATATTACCACTTTAATTTATTTTAAATAATTTCTCTGAAGGAAATTGAAATTGTGATCTAGCAGATCCACCAACTTCTAATTAAATTACATTTTCTGCAAAATTTCTTAAAGGCAAAAGGCATGAAGGGCTTTGCCATGGATTCAATATGAACCTTGAAGTCTCTCGCCAACGACCTTTGATCCTTTTTGCTTAATATTACCACTTTAATTTATTTTAAATAATTTCTCTGAAGGAAATTGAAATATTGAACTAGCAGATCCACCAACTTCTAATTAAATTACATTTTCTGCAAAATTTCTTAAAGGCAAAAGGCATGAAGGGCTTTGCCATGGATTCAATATGAACTTTGAAGTCTCTCGCCAACGACCTTTGATCCTTTTTGCTTAATATTACCACTTTAATTTATTTTAAATAATTTCTCTGAAGGAAATTAAAATATTGATCTAGCAGATCCACCAACTTCTAATTAAATTACATTTTCTGCAAAATTTTTTAAAGGCAAAAGGCATGAAGGGCTTTGCCATGGATTCAATATGAACTTTGAAGTCTCTCGCCAACGATCTTTGATCCTTTTTGCTTAATATTATGACTTTAATTTATTTTAAATAATTTCTCTGAAGGAAATTGAAATTGTGATCTAGCAGATCCACCAACTTCTAATTAAATTACATTTTCTGCAAAATTTCTTAAAGGCAAAAGGCATGAAGGGCTTTGCCATGGATTCAATATGAACTTTGAAGTCTCTCGCCAACGATCTTTGATCCTTTTTGCTTAATATTACCACTTTAATGTATTTTAAATAATTTCTCTGAAGGAAATTGAAATTGTGATCTAGCAGATCCACCAACTTCTAATTAAATTACATTTTCTGCAAAATTTCTTAAAGGCAAAAGGCATGAAGGGCTTTGCCATGGATTCAATATGAACATTGAAGTCTCTCGCCAACGATCTTTGATCCTTTTTGCTTAATATTACCACTTTAATTTATTTTAAATAATTTCTCTGAAGGAAATTGAAATATTGATCTAGCAGATCAACCAACTTCTAATTAAATTACATTTTCTGCAAAATTTCTTAAAGGCAAAAGGCATGAAGGGCTTTGCCATGGATTCAATATGAACTTTGAAGTCCCTCGCCAACGATCTATTTGCTTAATATTACGACTTTAATTTATTTTAAATAATTTCTCTGAAGGAAATTGAAATATTGAACTAGCAGATCCACCAACTTATAATTAAATTACATTTTCTGCAAAATTTCTTAAAGGCAAAAGGCATGAAGGGCTTTGCCATGGATTCAATATGAACTTTGAAGTCTCTCGCCAACGATCTTTGATTCTTTTTGCATAATATTACCACTTTAATTTATTTTAAATAATTTCTCTGAAGGAAATTGAAATTGTGATCTAGCAGATCCACCAACTTTTAATTAATTTACATTTTCTGCAAAATTTCTTAAAGGCAAAAGGCATGAAGGGCTTTGCCATGGATTCAATATGAACTTTGAAGTCTCTCGCCAACGACCTTTGATCCTTTTTGCTTAATATTACCACTTTAATTTATTTTAAATAATTTCTCTGAAGGAAATTGAAATTGTGATCTAGCAGATCCACCAACTTCTAATTAAATTACATTTTCTGCAAAATTTCTTAAAGGCAAAAGGCATAAAGGGCTTTGCCATGGATTCAATATGAACTTTGAAGTCTCTCGCCAACGATCTTTGATCCTTTTTGCTTAATATTACCACTTTAATTTATTTTAAATTATTTCTCTGAAGGAAATTGAAATTGTGATCTAGCAGATCCATCAACTTCTAATTAAATTACATTTTCTGCAAAATTTCTTAAAGGCAAAAGGCATGAAGGGCTTTGCCATGGATTCAATATGAACTTTGAAGTCCCTCGCCAACGATCTTTGATCCTTTTTGCTTAATATTATGACTTTGATTTATTTTAAATAATTTCTCTGAAGGAAATTGAAATTGTGATCTAGCAGATCCACCAACTTCTAATTAAATTACATTTTCTGCAAGATTTCTTAAAGGCAAAAGGCATGAAGGGCTTTACCATGGATTAAATATGAACATTGAAGTCTCTCGCCAACGATCTTTGATCCTTTTTGCATAATATTACCACTTTAATTTATTTTAAATAATTTCTCTGAAGGAAATTGAAATTGTGATCTAGCAGATCCAACAACTTCTAATTAAATTACATTTTCTGTAAAATTTCTTAAAGGCAAAAGGCATGAAGGGCTTTGCCATGGATTCAATATGAACTTTGAAGTCTCTCGCCAACGATCTTTGATCCTTTTTGCTTAATATTATGACTTTAATTTATTTTAAATAATTTCTCTGAAGGAAATTGAAATATTGAACTAGCAGATCCACCAACTTATAATTAAATTACATTTTCTGCAAAATTTCTTAAAGGCAAAAGGCATGAAGGGCTTTGCCATGGATTCAATATGAACTTTGAAGTCCCTCGCCAACGATCTTTGATCCTTTTTGCTTAATATTATGACTTTGATTTATTTTAAATAATTTCTCTGAAGGAAATTGAAATAGTGATCTAGCAGATCCATCAACTTCTAATTAAATTACATTTTCTGCAAAATTTCTTAAAGGCAAAAGGCATGAAGGGCTTTGCCATGGATTCAATATGAACATTGAAGTCTCTCGCCAACGATCTTTGATCCTTTTTGCTTAATATTACCACTTTAATTTATTTTAAATAATTTCTCTGAAGGAAATTGAAATTGTGATCTAGCAGATCCACCAACTTCTAATTAAATTACATTTTCTGCAAAATTTCTTAAAGGCAAAAGGTATGAAGGGCTTTGCCATGGATTCAATATGAACTTTGAAGTCCCTCGCCAACGATCTTTGATCCTTTTTGCTTAATATTACGACTTTAATTTATTTTAAATAATTTCTCTGAAGGAAATTGAAATAGTGATCTAGCAGATCCATCAACTTCTAATTAAATTAAATTTTCTGCAAAATTTCTTAAAGGCAAAAGGCATGAAGGGCTTTGCCATGGATTCAATATGAACTTTGAAGTCTCTCGCCAACGATCTTTGATCCTTTTTGCTTAATATTACCACTTTAATTTATTTTAAATAATTTCTCTGAAGGAAATTGAAATTGTGATCTAGCAGATCCACCAAATTCTAATTAAATTACATTTTCTGCAAAATTTCTTAAAGGCAAAAGGCATGAAGGGCTTTGCCATGGAGTCAATATGAACTTTGAAGTCTCTCGCCAACGATCTTTGATCCTTTTTGCTCAATATTACCACTTTAATTTATTTTAAATAATTTCTCTGAAGGAAATTGAAATAGTGATCTAGCAAATCCACCAACTTCTAATTAAATTACATTTTCTGCAAAATTTCTTAAAGGCAAAAGGCATGAAGGGCTTTGCCATGGATTCAATATGAACTTTGAAGTCTCTCGCCAACGATCTTTGATCCTTTTTGCTTAATATTACGACTTTAAATTATTTTAAATAATATCTCTGAAGGAAATTGAAATATTGAACTAGCAGATCCACCAACTTATAATTAAATTAAATTTTCTGCAAAATTTCTTAAAGGCAAAAGGCATGAAGGGCTTTGCCATGGATTCAATATGAACTTTGAAGTCTCTCGCCAACGATCTTTGATCCTTTTTGCTTAATATTACGACTTTAAATTATTTTAAATAATTTCTCTGAAGGAAATTGAAATATTGATCTAGCAGATCAACCAACTTCTAATTAAATTACATTTTCTGCAAAATTTCTTAAAGGCAAAAGGCATGAAGGGCTTTGCCATGGATTCAATATGAACTTTGAAGTCCCTCGCCAACGATCTTTTTGCTTAATATTACGACTTTAATTTATTTTAAATAATTTCTCTGAAGGAAATTGAAATATTGAACTAGCAGATCCACCAACTTATAATTAAATTACATTTTCTGCAAATTTTCTTAAAGGCAAAAGGCATGAAGGGCTTTGCCATGGATTCAATATGAACTTTGAAGTCTCTCGCCAACGATCTTTGATCCTTTTTGCTTAATATTACCACTTTAATTTATTTTAAATAATTTCTCTGAAGGAAATTGAAATTGTGATCTAGCAGATCCACCAACTTCTAATTAAATTACATTTTCTGCAAAATTTCTTAAAGGCAAAAGGCATGAAGGGCTTTGCCATGGATTCAATATGAACTTTGAAGTCTCTCGCCAACGATCTTTGATCCTTTTTGCTTAATATTACCACTTTAATTTATTTTAAATAATTTCTCTGAAGGAAATTGAAATTGTGATCTAGCAGATCCACCAACTTTTAATTAAATTACATTTTCTGCAAAATTTCTTAAAGGCAAAAGGCATGAAGGGCTTTGCCATGGATTCAATATGAACTTTGAAGTCCCTCGCCAACGATCTTTTTGCTTAATATTACGACTTTAATTTATTTTAAATAATTTCTCTGAAGGAAATTGAAATATTGAACTAGCAGATCCACCAACTTATAATTAAATTACATTTTCTGCAAATTTTCTTAAAGGCAAAAGTCATGAAGGGCTTTGCCATGGATTCAATATGAACTTTGAAGTCTCTCGCCAACGATCTTTGATCCTTTTTGCTTAATATTACCACTTTAATTTATTTTAAATAATTTCTCTGAAGGAAATTGAAATATTGATCTAGCAGATCAACCAACTTCTAATTAAATTACATTTTCTGCAAAATTTCTTAAAGGCAAAAGGCATGAAGGGCTTTGCCATGGAGTCAATATGAACTTTGAAGTCTCTCGCCAACGATCTTTGATCCTTTTTGCTCAATATTACCACTTTAATTTATTTTAAATAATTTCTCTGAAGGAAATTGAAATTGTGATCTAGCAGATCCACCAACTTCTAATTAAATTACATTTTCTGCAAAATTTCTTAAAGGCAAAAGGCATGAAGGGCTTTACCATGGATTCAATATGAACTTTGAAGTCTCTCGCCAACGATCTTTGATCCTTTTTGCTTAATATTACCACTTTAAATTATTTTAAATAATTTCTCTGAAGGAAATTGAAATATTGATCTAGCAGATCAACCAACTTCTAATTAAATTACATTTTCTGCAAAATTTCTTAAAGGCAAAAGGCATGAAGGGCTTTGCCATGGATTCAATATGAACTTTGAAGTCCCTCGCCAACGATCTTTTTGCTTAATATTACGACTTTAATTTATTTTAAATAATTTCTCTGAAGGAAATTGAAATATTGAACTAGCAGATCCACCAACTTATAATTAAATTACATTTTCTGCAAATTTTCTTAAAGGCAAAAGGCATGAAGGGCTTTGCCATGGATTCAATATGAACTTTGAAGTCTCTCGCCAACGATCTTTGATCCTTTTTGCTTAATATTACCACTTTAATTTATTTTAAATAATTTCTCTGAAGGAAATTGAAATTGTGATCTAGCAGATCCACCAACTTCTAATTAAATTACATTTTCTGCAAAATTTCTTAAAGGCAAAAGGCATGAAGGGCTTTGCCATGGATTCAATATGAACTTTGAAGTCTCTCGCCAACGATCTTTGATCCTTTTTGCTTAATATTACCACTTTAATTTATTTTAAATAATTTCTCTGAAGGAAATTGAAATTGTGATCTAGCAGATCCACCAACTTCTAATTAAATTACATTTTCTGCAAAATTTCTTAAAGGCAAAAGGCATGAAGGGCTTTGCCATGGATTCAATATGAACTTTGAAGTCTCTCGCCAACGATCTTTGATCCTTTTTGCTTAATATTACCACTTTAATTTATTTTAAATAATTTCTCTGAAGGAAATTGAAATTGTGATCTAGCAGATCCACCAACTTCTAATTAAATTACATTTTCTGCAAAATTTCTTAAAGGCAAAAGGCATGAAGGGCTTTGCCATGGATTCAATATGAACTTTGAAGTCTCTCGCCAACGATCTTTGATCCTTTTTGCTTAATATTACCACTTTAATTTATTTTAAATAATTTCTCTGAAGGAAATTGAAATTGTGATCTAGCAGATCCACCAACTTCTAATTAAATTACATTTTCTGCAAAATTTCTTAAAGGCAAAAGGCATGAAGGGCTTTGCCATGGATTCAATATGAACTTTGAAGTCTCTCGCCAACGATCTTTGATCCTTTTTGCTTAATATTACCACTTTAATTTATTTTAAATAATTTCTCTGAAGGAAATTGAAATTGTGATCTAGCAGATCCACCAACTTCTAATTAAATTACATTTTCTGCAAAATTTCTTAAAGGCAAAAGGCATGAAGGGCTTTGCCATGGATTCAATATGAACTTTGAAGTCTCTCGCCAACGATCTTTGATCCTTTTTGCTTAATATTACCACTTTAATTTATTTTAAATAATTTCTCTGAAGGAAATTGAAATTGTGATCTAGCAGATCCACCAACTTCTAATTAAATTACATTTTCTGCAAAATTTCTTAAAGGCAAAAGGCATGAAGGGCTTTGCCATGGATTCAATATGAACTTTGAAGTCTCTCGCCAACGATCTTTGATCCTTTTTGCTTAATATTACCACTTTAATTTATTTTAAATAATTTCTCTGAAGGAAATTGAAATTGTGATCTAGCAGATCCATCAACTTCTAATTAAATTACATTTTCTGCAAAATTTCTTAAAGGCAAAAGGCATGAAGGGCTTTGCCATGGATTCAATATGAACTTTGAAGTCTCTCGCCAACGATCTTTGATCCTTTTTGCTTAATATTACCACTTTAATTTATTTTAAATAATTTCTCTGAAGGAAATTGAAATTGTGATCTAGCAGATCCAACAACTTCTAATTAAATTACATTTTCTGCAAAATTTCTTAAAGGCAAAAGGCATGAAGGGCTTTGCCATGGATTCAATATGAACTTTGAAGTCTCTCGCCAACGATCTTTGATCCTTTTTGCTTAATATTATGACTTTAATTTATTTTAAATAATTTCTCTGAAGGAAATTGAAATTGTGATCTAGCAGATCCATCAACTTCTAATTAAATTACATTTTCTGCAAAATTTCTTAAAGGCAAAAGGCATGAAGGGCTTTGCCATGGATTCAATATGAACTTTGAAGTCTCTCGCCAACGATCTTTGATCCTTTTTGCTTAATATTACCACTTTAATTTATTTTAAATAATTTCTCTGAAGGAAATTGAAATTGTGATCTAGCAGATCCACCAACTTCTAATTAAATTACATTTTCTGCAAAATTTCTTAAAGGCAAAAGGCATGAAGGGCTTTGCCATGGATTCAATATGAACTTTGAAGTCTCTCGCCAACGATCTTTGATCCTTTTTGCTTAATATTACCACTTTAATTTATTTTAAATAATTTCTCTGAAGGAAATTGAAATTGTGATCTAGCAGATCCATCAACTTCTAATTAAATTACATTTTCTGCAAAATTTCTTAAAGGCAAAAGGCATGAAGGGCTTTGCCATGGAGTCAATATGAACTTTGAAGTCTCTCGCCAACGATCTTTGATCCTTTTTGCTTAATATTACCACTTTAATTTATTTTAAATAATTTCTCTGAAGGAAATTGAAATTGTGATCTAGCAGATCCACCAACTTCTAATTAAATTACATTTTCTGCAAAATTTCTTAAAGGCAAAAGGCATGAAGGGCTTTGCCATGGATTCAATATGAACTTTGAAGTCTCTCGCCAACGATCTTTGATCCTTTTTGCTTAATATTACCACTTTAATTTATTTTAAATTATTTCTCTGAAGGAAATTGAAATTGTGATCTAGCAGATCCACCAACTTCTAATTAAATTACATTTTCTGCAAAATTTCTTAAAGGCAAAAGGCATGAAGGGCTTTGCCATGGATTCAATATGAACTTTGAAGTCTCTCGCCAACGATCTTTGATCCTTTTTGCTTAATATTACCACTTTAATTTATTTTAAATAATTTCTCTGAAGGAAATTGAAATTGTGATCTAGCAGATCCACCAACTTCTAATTAAATTACATTTTCTGCAAAATTTCTTAAAGGCAAAAGGCATGAAGGGCTTTGCCATGGAGTCAATATGAACTTTGAAGTCTCTCGCCAACGATCTTTGATCCTTTTTGCTTAATATTACCACTTTAATTTATTTTAAATAATTTCTCTGAAGGAAATTGAAATTGTGATCTAGCAGATCCATCAACTTCTAATTAAATTACATTTTCTGCAAAATTTCTTAAAGGCAAAAGGCATGAAGGGCTTTGCCATGGAGTCAATATGAACTTTGAAGTCTCTCGCCAACGATCTTTGATCCTTTTTGCTTAATATTACCACTTTAATTTATTTTAAATAATTTCTCTGAAGGAAATTGAAATTGTGATCTAGCAGATCCAACAACTTCTAATTAAATTACAT
The DNA here is from genome assembly GCF_024763615.1 of Phlebotomus papatasi. Classification (NCBI taxonomy): domain Eukaryota; kingdom Metazoa; phylum Arthropoda; class Insecta; order Diptera; family Psychodidae; genus Phlebotomus; species Phlebotomus papatasi. Next base: position 46,776 of record NW_026604411.1, read on the forward strand.
TTTCTGTAAAATTTCTTAAAGGCAAAAGGCATGAAGGGCTTTGCCATGGATTCAATATGAACTTTGAAGTCCCTCGCCAACGATCTTTGATCCTTTTTGCTTAATATTATGACTTTAATTTATTTTAAATAATTTCTCTGAAGGAAATTGAAATTGTGATCTAGCAGATCCATCAACTTCTAATTAAATTACATTTTCTGCAAAATTTCTTAAAGGCAAAAGGCATGAAGGGCTTTGCCATGGATTCAATATGAACATTGAAGTCTCTCGCCAACGATCTTTGATCCTCTTTGCTTAATATTACCACTTTAATTTATTTTAAATAATTTCTCTGAAGGAAATTGAAATTGTGATCTAGCAGATCCACCAACTTCTAATTAAATTACATTTTCTGCAAAATTTCTTAAAGGCAAAAGGCATGAAGGGCTTTGCCATGGATTCAATATGAACTTTGAAGTCCCTCGCCAACGATCTTTTTGCTTAATATTACGACTTTAATTTATTTTAAATAATTTCTCTGAAGGAAATTGAAATATTGAACTAGCAGATCCACCAACTTATAATTAAATTACATTTTCTGCAAATTTTCTTAAAGGCAAAAGTCATGAAGGGCTTTGCCATGGATTCAATATGAACTTTGAAGTCTCTCGCCAACGATCTTTGATCCTTTTTGCTTAATATTACCACTTTAATTTATTTTAAATAATTTCTCTGAAGGAAATTGAAATATTGATCTAGCAGATCAACCAACTTCTAATTAAATTACATTTTCTGCAAAATTTCTTAAAGGCAAAAGGCATGAAGGGCTTTGCCATGGAGTCAATATGAACTTTGAAGTCTCTCGCCAACGATCTTTGATCCTTTTTGCTCAATATTACCACTTTAATTTATTTTAAATAATTTCTCTGAAGGAAATTGAAATTGTGATCTAGCAGATCCACCAACTTCTAATTAAATTACATTTTCTGCAAAATTTCTTAAAGGCAAAAGGCATGAAGGGCTTTACCATGGATTCAATATGAACTTTGAAGTCTCTCGCCAACGATCTTTGATCCTTTTTGCTTAATATTACCACTTTAAATTATTTTAAATAATTTCTCTGAAGGAAATTGAAATATTGATCTAGCAGATCAACCAACTTCTAATTAAATTACATTTTCTGCAAAATTTCTTAAAGGCAAAAGGCATGAAGGGCTTTGCCATGGATTCAATATGAACTTTGAAGTCCCTCGCCAACGATCTTTTTGCTTAATATTACGACTTTAATTTATTTTAAATAATTTCTCTGAAGGAAATTGAAATATTGAACTAGCAGATCCACCAACTTATAATTAAATTACATTTTCTGCAAATTTTCTTAAAGGCAAAAGGCATGAAGGGCTTTGCCATGGATTCAATATGAACTTTGAAGTCTCTCGCCAACGATCTTTGATCCTTTTTGCTTAATATTACCACTTTAATTTATTTTAAATAATTTCTCTGAAGGAAATTGAAATTGTGATCTAGCAGATCCACCAACTTCTAATTAAATTACATTTTCTGCAAAATTTCTTAAAGGCAAAAGGCATGAAGGGCTTTGCCATGGATTCAATATGAACTTTGAAGTCTCTCGCCAACGATCTTTGATCCTTTTTGCTTAATATTACCACTTTAATTTATTTTAAATTATTTCTCTGAAGGAAATTGAAATTGTGATCTAGCAGATCCACCAACTTCTAATTAAATTACATTTTCTGCAAAATTTCTTAAAGGCAAAAGGCATGAAGGGCTTTGCCATGGAGTCAATATGAACTTTGAAGTCTCTCGCCAACGATCTTTGATCCTTTTTGCTTAATATTACCACTTTAATTTATTTTAAATAATTTCTCTGAAGGAAATTGAAATTGTGATCTAGCAGATCCACCAACTTCTAATTAAATTACATTTTCTGCAAAATTTCTTAAAGGCAAAAGGCATGAAGGGCTTTGCCATGGAGTCAATATGAACTTTGAAGTCTCTCGCCAACGATCTTTGATCCTTTTTGCTTAATATTACCACTTTAATTTATTTTAAATAATTTCTCTGAAGGAAATTGAAATTGTGATCTAGCAGATCCACCAACTTCTAATTAAATTACATTTTCTGCAAAATTTCTTAAAGGCAAAAGGCATGAAGGGCTTTGCCATGGATTCAATATGAACTTTGAAGTCTCTCGCCAACGATCTTTGATCCTTTTTGCTTAATATTACCACTTTAATTTATTTTAAATTATTTCTCTGAAGGAAATTGAAATTGTGATCTAGCAGATCCACCAACTTCTAATTAAATTACATTTTCTGCAAAATTTCTTAAAGGCAAAAGGCATGAAGGGCTTTGCCATGGATTCAATATGAACTTTGAAGTCTCTCGCCAACGATCTTTGATCCTTTTTGCTTAATATTACCACTTTAATTTATTTTAAATAATTTCTCTGAAGGAAATTGAAATTGTGATCTAGCAGATCCACCAACTTCTAATTAAATTACATTTTCTGCAAAATTTCTTAAAGGCAAAAGGCATGAAGGGCTTTGCCATGGAGTCAATATGAACTTTGAAGTCTCTCGCCAACGATCTTTGATCCTTTTTGCTTAATATTACCACTTTAATTTATTTTAAATAATTTCTCTGAAGGAAATTGAAATTGTGATCTAGCAGATCCATCAACTTCTAATTAAATTACATTTTCTGCAAAATTTCTTAAAGGCAAAAGGCATGAAGGGCTTTGCCATGGAGTCAATATGAACTTTGAAGTCTCTCGCCAACGATCTTTGATCCTTTTTGCTTAATATTACCACTTTAATTTATTTTAAATAATTTCTCTGAAGGAAATTGAAATTGTGATCTAGCAGATCCACCAACTTTTAATTAAATTACATTTTCTGCAAAATTTCTTAAAGGCAAAAGGCATGAAGGGCTTTGCCATGGATTCAATATGAACTTTGAAGTCTCTCGCCAACGACCTTTGATCCTTTTTGCTTAATGTTACCACTTTAATTTATTTTAAATAATTTCTCTGAAGGAAATTGAAATATTGAACTAGCAGATCCACCAACTTCTAATTAAATTACATTTTCTGCAAAATTTCTTAAAGGCAAAAGGCATGAAGGGCTTTGCCATGGATTCAATATGAACTTTGAAGTCTCTCGCCAACGATCTTTGATCCTTTTTGCTTAATATTACCACTTTAATTTATTTTAAATAATTTCTCTGAAGGAAATTGAAATTGTGATCTAGCAGATCCACCAACTTCTAATTAAATTACATTTTCTGCAAAATTTCTTAAAGGCAAAAGGCATGAAGGGCTTTGCCATGGATTCAATATGAACCTTGAAGTCTCTCGCCAACGACCTTTGATCCTTTTTGCTTAATATTACCACTTTAATTTATTTTAAATAATTTCTCTGAAGGAAATTGAAATATTGAACTAGCAGATCCACCAACTTCTAATTAAATTACATTTTCTGCAAAATTTCTTAAAGGCAAAAGGCATGAAGGGCTTTGCCATGGATTCAATATGAACTTTGAAGTCTCTCGCCAACGACCTTTGATCCTTTTTGCTTAATATTACCACTTTAATTTATTTTAAATAATTTCTCTGAAGGAAATTAAAATATTGATCTAGCAGATCCACCAACTTCTAATTAAATTACATTTTCTGCAAAATTTTTTAAAGGCAAAAGGCATGAAGGGCTTTGCCATGGATTCAATATGAACTTTGAAGTCTCTCGCCAACGATCTTTGATCCTTTTTGCTTAATATTATGACTTTAATTTATTTTAAATAATTTCTCTGAAGGAAATTGAAATTGTGATCTAGCAGATCCACCAACTTCTAATTAAATTACATTTTCTGCAAAATTTCTTAAAGGCAAAAGGCATGAAGGGCTTTGCCATGGATTCAATATGAACTTTGAAGTCTCTCGCCAACGATCTTTGATCCTTTTTGCTTAATATTACCACTTTAATGTATTTTAAATAATTTCTCTGAAGGAAATTGAAATTGTGATCTAGCAGATCCACCAACTTCTAATTAAATTACATTTTCTGCAAAATTTCTTAAAGGCAAAAGGCATGAAGGGCTTTGCCATGGATTCAATATGAACATTGAAGTCTCTCGCCAACGATCTTTGATCCTTTTTGCTTAATATTACCACTTTAATTTATTTTAAATAATTTCTCTGAAGGAAATTGAAATATTGATCTAGCAGATCAACCAACTTCTAATTAAATTACATTTTCTGCAAAATTTCTTAAAGGCAAAAGGCATGAAGGGCTTTGCCATGGATTCAATATGAACTTTGAAGTCCCTCGCCAACGATCTATTTGCTTAATATTACGACTTTAATTTATTTTAAATAATTTCTCTGAAGGAAATTGAAATATTGAACTAGCAGATCCACCAACTTATAATTAAATTACATTTTCTGCAAAATTTCTTAAAGGCAAAAGGCATGAAGGGCTTTGCCATGGATTCAATATGAACTTTGAAGTCTCTCGCCAACGATCTTTGATTCTTTTTGCATAATATTACCACTTTAATTTATTTTAAATAATTTCTCTGAAGGAAATTGAAATTGTGATCTAGCAGATCCACCAACTTTTAATTAATTTACATTTTCTGCAAAATTTCTTAAAGGCAAAAGGCATGAAGGGCTTTGCCATGGATTCAATATGAACTTTGAAGTCTCTCGCCAACGACCTTTGATCCTTTTTGCTTAATATTACCACTTTAATTTATTTTAAATAATTTCTCTGAAGGAAATTGAAATTGTGATCTAGCAGATCCACCAACTTCTAATTAAATTACATTTTCTGCAAAATTTCTTAAAGGCAAAAGGCATAAAGGGCTTTGCCATGGATTCAATATGAACTTTGAAGTCTCTCGCCAACGATCTTTGATCCTTTTTGCTTAATATTACCACTTTAATTTATTTTAAATTATTTCTCTGAAGGAAATTGAAATTGTGATCTAGCAGATCCATCAACTTCTAATTAAATTACATTTTCTGCAAAATTTCTTAAAGGCAAAAGGCATGAAGGGCTTTGCCATGGATTCAATATGAACTTTGAAGTCCCTCGCCAACGATCTTTGATCCTTTTTGCTTAATATTATGACTTTGATTTATTTTAAATAATTTCTCTGAAGGAAATTGAAATTGTGATCTAGCAGATCCACCAACTTCTAATTAAATTACATTTTCTGCAAGATTTCTTAAAGGCAAAAGGCATGAAGGGCTTTACCATGGATTAAATATGAACATTGAAGTCTCTCGCCAACGATCTTTGATCCTTTTTGCATAATATTACCACTTTAATTTATTTTAAATAATTTCTCTGAAGGAAATTGAAATTGTGATCTAGCAGATCCAACAACTTCTAATTAAATTACATTTTCTGTAAAATTTCTTAAAGGCAAAAGGCATGAAGGGCTTTGCCATGGATTCAATATGAACTTTGAAGTCTCTCGCCAACGATCTTTGATCCTTTTTGCTTAATATTATGACTTTAATTTATTTTAAATAATTTCTCTGAAGGAAATTGAAATATTGAACTAGCAGATCCACCAACTTATAATTAAATTACATTTTCTGCAAAATTTCTTAAAGGCAAAAGGCATGAAGGGCTTTGCCATGGATTCAATATGAACTTTGAAGTCCCTCGCCAACGATCTTTGATCCTTTTTGCTTAATATTATGACTTTGATTTATTTTAAATAATTTCTCTGAAGGAAATTGAAATAGTGATCTAGCAGATCCATCAACTTCTAATTAAATTACATTTTCTGCAAAATTTCTTAAAGGCAAAAGGCATGAAGGGCTTTGCCATGGATTCAATATGAACATTGAAGTCTCTCGCCAACGATCTTTGATCCTTTTTGCTTAATATTACCACTTTAATTTATTTTAAATAATTTCTCTGAAGGAAATTGAAATTGTGATCTAGCAGATCCACCAACTTCTAATTAAATTACATTTTCTGCAAAATTTCTTAAAGGCAAAAGGTATGAAGGGCTTTGCCATGGATTCAATATGAACTTTGAAGTCCCTCGCCAACGATCTTTGATCCTTTTTGCTTAATATTACGACTTTAATTTATTTTAAATAATTTCTCTGAAGGAAATTGAAATAGTGATCTAGCAGATCCATCAACTTCTAATTAAATTAAATTTTCTGCAAAATTTCTTAAAGGCAAAAGGCATGAAGGGCTTTGCCATGGATTCAATATGAACTTTGAAGTCTCTCGCCAACGATCTTTGATCCTTTTTGCTTAATATTACCACTTTAATTTATTTTAAATAATTTCTCTGAAGGAAATTGAAATTGTGATCTAGCAGATCCACCAAATTCTAATTAAATTACATTTTCTGCAAAATTTCTTAAAGGCAAAAGGCATGAAGGGCTTTGCCATGGAGTCAATATGAACTTTGAAGTCTCTCGCCAACGATCTTTGATCCTTTTTGCTCAATATTACCACTTTAATTTATTTTAAATAATTTCTCTGAAGGAAATTGAAATAGTGATCTAGCAAATCCACCAACTTCTAATTAAATTACATTTTCTGCAAAATTTCTTAAAGGCAAAAGGCATGAAGGGCTTTGCCATGGATTCAATATGAACTTTGAAGTCTCTCGCCAACGATCTTTGATCCTTTTTGCTTAATATTACGACTTTAAATTATTTTAAATAATATCTCTGAAGGAAATTGAAATATTGAACTAGCAGATCCACCAACTTATAATTAAATTAAATTTTCTGCAAAATTTCTTAAAGGCAAAAGGCATGAAGGGCTTTGCCATGGATTCAATATGAACTTTGAAGTCTCTCGCCAACGATCTTTGATCCTTTTTGCTTAATATTACGACTTTAAATTATTTTAAATAATTTCTCTGAAGGAAATTGAAATATTGATCTAGCAGATCAACCAACTTCTAATTAAATTACATTTTCTGCAAAATTTCTTAAAGGCAAAAGGCATGAAGGGCTTTGCCATGGATTCAATATGAACTTTGAAGTCCCTCGCCAACGATCTTTTTGCTTAATATTACGACTTTAATTTATTTTAAATAATTTCTCTGAAGGAAATTGAAATATTGAACTAGCAGATCCACCAACTTATAATTAAATTACATTTTCTGCAAATTTTCTTAAAGGCAAAAGGCATGAAGGGCTTTGCCATGGATTCAATATGAACTTTGAAGTCTCTCGCCAACGATCTTTGATCCTTTTTGCTTAATATTACCACTTTAATTTATTTTAAATAATTTCTCTGAAGGAAATTGAAATTGTGATCTAGCAGATCCACCAACTTCTAATTAAATTACATTTTCTGCAAAATTTCTTAAAGGCAAAAGGCATGAAGGGCTTTGCCATGGATTCAATATGAACTTTGAAGTCTCTCGCCAACGATCTTTGATCCTTTTTGCTTAATATTACCACTTTAATTTATTTTAAATAATTTCTCTGAAGGAAATTGAAATTGTGATCTAGCAGATCCACCAACTTTTAATTAAATTACATTTTCTGCAAAATTTCTTAAAGGCAAAAGGCATGAAGGGCTTTGCCATGGATTCAATATGAACTTTGAAGTCCCTCGCCAACGATCTTTTTGCTTAATATTACGACTTTAATTTATTTTAAATAATTTCTCTGAAGGAAATTGAAATATTGAACTAGCAGATCCACCAACTTATAATTAAATTACATTTTCTGCAAATTTTCTTAAAGGCAAAAGTCATGAAGGGCTTTGCCATGGATTCAATATGAACTTTGAAGTCTCTCGCCAACGATCTTTGATCCTTTTTGCTTAATATTACCACTTTAATTTATTTTAAATAATTTCTCTGAAGGAAATTGAAATATTGATCTAGCAGATCAACCAACTTCTAATTAAATTACATTTTCTGCAAAATTTCTTAAAGGCAAAAGGCATGAAGGGCTTTGCCATGGAGTCAATATGAACTTTGAAGTCTCTCGCCAACGATCTTTGATCCTTTTTGCTCAATATTACCACTTTAATTTATTTTAAATAATTTCTCTGAAGGAAATTGAAATTGTGATCTAGCAGATCCACCAACTTCTAATTAAATTACATTTTCTGCAAAATTTCTTAAAGGCAAAAGGCATGAAGGGCTTTACCATGGATTCAATATGAACTTTGAAGTCTCTCGCCAACGATCTTTGATCCTTTTTGCTTAATATTACCACTTTAAATTATTTTAAATAATTTCTCTGAAGGAAATTGAAATATTGATCTAGCAGATCAACCAACTTCTAATTAAATTACATTTTCTGCAAAATTTCTTAAAGGCAAAAGGCATGAAGGGCTTTCCCATGGATTCAATATGAACTTTGAAGTCCCTCGCCAACGATCTTTGATCCTTTTTGCTTAATATTACCACTTTAATTTATTTTAAATAATTTCTCTGAAGGAAATTGAAATTGTGATCTAGCAGATCCACCAACTTATAATTAAATTACATTTTCTGCAAATTTTCTTAAAGGCAAAAGGCATGAAGGGCTTTGCCATGGATTCAATATGAACTTTGAAGTCTCTCGCCAACGATCTTTGATCCTTTTTGCTTAATATTACCACTTTAATTTATTTTAAATAATTTCTCTGAAGGAAATTGAAATTGTGATCTAGCAGATCCACCAACTTCTAATTAAATTACATTTTCTGCAAAATTTCTTAAAGGCAAAAGGCATGAAGGGCTTTGCCATGGATTCAATATGAACTTTGAAGTCTCTCGCCAACGATCTTTGATCCTTTTTGCTTAATATTACCACTTTAATTTATTTTAAATTATTTCTCTGAAGGAAATTGAAATTGTGATCTAGCAGATCCACCAACTTCTAATTAAATTACATTTTCTGCAAAATTTCTTAAAGGCAAAAGGCATGAAGGGCTTTGCCATGGAGTCAATATGAACTTTGAAGTCTCTCGCCAACGATCTTTGATCCTTTTTGCTTAATATTACCACTTTAATTTATTTTAAATAATTTCTCTGAAGGAAATTGAAATTGTGATCTAGCAGATCCACCAACTTCTAATTAAATTACATTTTCTGCAAAATTTCTTAAAGGCAAAAGGCATGAAGGGCTTTGCCATGGATTCAATATGAACTTTGAAGTCTCTCGCCAACGATCTTTGATCCTTTTTGCTTAATATTACCACTTTAATTTATTTTAAATTATTTCTCTGAAGGAAATTGAAATTGTGATCTAGCAGATCCACCAACTTCTAATTAAATTACATTTTCTGCAAAATTTCTTAAAGGCAAAAGGCATGAAGGGCTTTGCCATGGATTCAATATGAACTTTGAAGTCTCTCGCCAACGATCTTTGATCCTTTTTGCTTAATATTACCACTTTAATTTATTTTAAATAATTTCTCTGAAGGAAATTGAAATTGTGATCTAGCAGATCCACCAACTTCTAATTAAATTACATTTTCTGCAAAATTTCTTAAAGGCAAAAGGCATGAAGGGCTTTGCCATGGAGTCAATATGAACTTTGAAGTCTCTCGCCAACGATCTTTGATCCTTTTTGCTTAATATTACCACTTTAATTTATTTTAAATAATTTCTCTGAAGGAAATTGAAATTGTGATCTAGCAGATCCATCAACTTCTAATTAAATTACATTTTCTGCAAAATTTCTTAAAGGCAAAAGGCATGAAGGGCTTTGCCATGGAGTCAATATGAACTTTGAAGTCTCTCGCCAACGATCTTTGATCCTTTTTGCTTAATATTACCACTTTAATTTATTTTAAATAATTTCTCTGAAGGAAATTGAAATTGTGATCTAGCAGATCCAACAACTTCTAATTAAATTACATTTTCTGTAAAATTTCTTAAAGGCAAAAGGCATGAAGGGCTTTGCCATGGATTCAATATGAACTTTGAAGTCCCTCGCCAACGATCTTTGATCCTTTTTGCTTAATATTATGACTTTAATTTATTTTAAATAATTTCTCTGAAGGAAATTGAAATTGTGATCTAGCAGATCCATCAACTTCTAATTAAATTACATTTTCTGCAAAATTTCTTAAAGGCAAAAGGCATGAAGGGCTTTGCCATGGATTCAATATGAACATTGAAGTCTCTCGCCAACGATCTTTGATCCTCTTTGCTTAATATTACCACTTTAATTTATTTTAAATAATTTCTCTGAAGGAAATTGAAATTGTGATCTAGCAGATCCACCAACTTCTAATTAAATTACATTTTCTGCAAAATTTCTTAAAGGCAAAAGGCATGAAGGGCTTTGCCATGGATTCAATATGAACTTTGAAGTCTCTCGCCAACGATCTTTGATCCTTTTTGCTTAATATTACGACTTTAAATTATTTTAAATAATTTCTCTGAAGGAAATTGAAATATTGATCTAGCAGATCAACCAACTTCTAATTAAATTACATTTTCTGCAAAATTTCTTAAAGGCAAAAGGCATGAAGGGCTTTGCCATGGATTCAATATGAACTTTGAAGTCCCTCGCCAACGATCTTTTTGCTTAATATTACGACTTTAATTTATTTTAAATAATTTCTCTGAAGGAAATTGAAATATTGAACTAGCAGATCCACCAACTTATAATTAAATTACATTTTCTGCAAATTTTCTTAAAGGCAAAAGGCATGAAGGGCTTTGCCATGGATTCAATATGAACTTTGAAGTCTCTCGCCAACGATCTTTGATCCTTTTTGCTTAATATTACCACTTTAATTTATTTTAAATAATTTCTCTGAAGGAAATTGAAATTGTAATCTAGCAGATCCATCAACTTCTAATTAAATTACATTTTCTGCAAAATTTCTTAAAGGCAAAAGGCATGAAGGGCTTTGCCATGGATTCAATATGAACTTTGAAGTCTCTCGCCAACGATCTTTGATCCTTTTTGCTTAATATTACCACTGGTAATGTGTTACCTGGATTAAATAATACAAAGAAATGTGATTAGACCTATCCGGAAGGCTCCAGAGGACTGCCTCAAATACCTGGATTAAATAATACAAAGAAATGTGATTAGACCTATCCGGAAGGCTCCAGAGGACTGCCTCAAATACCTGGAATAGTTAAATATTGAATACTATCTGGATCGAAAGGCGATTTTTTACTTCACTACTTTTTATTGAACAAATCAAATTCAGAGTCTAAATAAATTTCACGGAACAAAAACTTTTTTCTTCTCTCATTCAATCGCGGTAAAAAAACTCTTGTCTGTCAAAATTCGCCATACGTGATTTCGTGGTGAATGGTTGTTGCGGCGAAATTGATGTAGAAAACATCGCAAGTGAATTTTAAATTTCTAACGGTCACTCTGCGATGTTCCATATTCCCCGGGATGAAGCGGCTGCTTCAGAACTTCTTGTTCTGTTTCCTCTGGCATCGGAAGTGGAGCGATTCGTGTGACTGCTCGTTTGTACGTACCATTCTTCGTGCGAACTGTCACCACCCTTATCTTCTGGTCTTCCCCGGGATGAACATCCGTAATTCTTCCCAGAATCCAAGCAAGTGGCGGCATGTTTTCCTCAATGAGAAGAACTAAATCTCCTGGCTGAACATTGGGTTGAGCCGTCTTCCATTTGCGTCTTTTCTGCATGTTGAGAAGAACTTCGCGACTCCAACGTCGCCAAAAGTGCTGCACGAGTTGGTCATTGATCCTCCACTGATTGAGTCGGTTGGGAGGAATGTTCGTGACGTCATGAGATGGTAGTGAGTTCATTGGTCCTCCAATGATGAAGTGCCCAGGGGTAAGGACGTCCATGTCTGAAGGATCTGATGATTGTGATGTAAGCGGTCTCGAGTTTAGGCACATTTCTACCTCTGCAAGTACTGTGAGAAAGTTTTCCTGGGTGAGCTTGACATTTCCGGTGACTCGATAAAAATGTCTCTTGAACATCTTTACTGCGCTTTCCCACAAACCCCCAAAGTGTGGACTTCGTGGAGGGATGAAATGAAATGTTGTACTGTCCTGAGCTGAATACTTGATGATTTTCTCCTTAAGAGATTTCTCTGTGAGGAATCGATGGATTTCGGTGAGTTGTCCAGAGGCACCCACGAAATTTGTTGCGTTGTCACAGAATATGTCTGATGGTTTTCCTCGTCTAGCAGTGAATCTCTTCAGCGCTGCGATGAATGCTTCTGCAGACAGTTCTGTGACCAACTCCAGGTGAATGGCCTTGCTCACGAAACAGATAAAGACAGCCACGTACATCTTCACAGTAGTTCCACGACGAATCGGTAACTTGACGTGAAAAGGGCCGCAAAAATCAACACCAACTTTCGAGAAAGGGCGTGAAAACTGCACTCTATCTGCCGGAAGATTTCCCATGATTTGATGTGCTGATCTCGGATTGCATCTGAAGCATTGAACACATTTGTGAGCGACTTTCTTGGCGATGTCGAGTCCACGGAGAGGCCAGTATTGCTGTCGCATGGTAGATAAAATCATTTGTGGACCACCGTGGCAAGTTTCCAAGTGAACCCTTTCCGCAATCAAATGTGTGAAACGATGTTTGTCCGGGAGTAGCACCTGATGCTTCTGAGAAACTGGCAAGTTCGACTTTTGAATCCTACCTCCGACTCTGATGAGTCCTGATTCATCGATGAAAGGATTCAAGTCAAGAATTCGCGACTGCCTAGGCAATGGCTTCTTGGAACTCAAGGCTTGAATTTCTTGGCGAAAAGCTTGGGCTTGAATGTGAAAAATGATGTGAGTGTTTGTCGCACGTAGCTCGGAAGCGGTGAGTGGACCAGATTGGCCACTTGTGTGTGTAATCTTCGCTCTCGCGTTGAAAATGAATCTTCTCCAGTACGACAAAAGTCTGATCATTTTGGAATGGGATGAAAAATCTTCAATTACCTTCCAGAAGCTAGTTTCAAAACTCACTGTGCAAGTGATTGGAGTGTTCTCTAGTTCTTCAGAATCGGAGATGTCATCTGTGAGTGAGTTATCAAGGGCGGAAATATCTGGACCGTACCACCAGAGTGTATGCCTTGCCAGTTCACTTGGAGATATTCCTCTTGAAGCTACATCTGCGGGGTTCAATTCTGATGGAACATGATTCCAAAGATGGCGTGGAATTTCACTTTGAATTTCTGAGACCCGGTTGGCAACGAAGGTTTTCCACTTCTGGGGTTCCTTGGCAAGCCAGTAAAGCACGATTTTTGAGTCTGAGTATGCCTTCACAGACATAATTTTGACTGTGAGTGCTCCCTTGATTGATTGTAGAAGTTTAACTGCCAGTACCGCTGCACACAATTCAAGACGTGGCAATGTAACTTGCTTGAGTGGTGCCACTCTTGTCTTGGAGCACAGAAGTCTGCAACTTGTCTCCTGATTCTTGTTGACAGTCATGATGTAGGCACAAGCCGCATAGGCTTTCTCGGACGCATCACAAAAAAGTAGAATGTGATACTCTGTTGGCTCCTGGTGGGAAGTGACGTGTCGCGGAACGTGAATATGTGTGACATCCATGATGCTTTGCCTGTAGATAAGCCATCTTTGCACGATTTCTTCTTCTCCAGACAAATCAGTGTCCCAATCGACTTTCAACTGCCACAATGACTGCATGAGAATCTTAGCGGTTATAACTACTGGTGCCAGAAATCCCAATGGATCAAAGACTCTGGAAATTTCTGACAAAATGACACGTTTTGTGATGATCTCACTGCATGGTGAAGTTGTGAAAGTGAAAACGTCTTGTGAAGGGCTCCACCTGACTCCGAGTGCTTTGATGCTGTCATCTGCTCCTGGTAAATCCGCTGATTGGACTTCACACTCTTCCTCAGGTACTCCATCTAGTGCTGCAGAGTCACTAGACATCCACTTGGTAAGATGAAAGCCTCCCTTCTCCATTAGCTCACTCATCTTATGACGAAGTTCCTTGGCAGACTCCAATGTTGCCTGACCAGAAAGAAAATCATCAACATAAAAATCGGTAACTGCTGCCTTTTGAGCTAATGGATACTGATTCCCCTCGTCAACTGCAAGCTGCTGAATTGTTCTGGTACTCAAGTATGTCGCGCTGGCTGTCCCATACGTAACAGTTGACAATAGAAATGTTTGGATTGGCTTGTAAGGGTCATTCCTCCACAAGATGCGTTGAAGATTTTGATCTTCCTCCTGAACCAACACCTGTCGGAACATCTTACGTATATCGGCTTTGATCACAACATTGTACTGTCTGAAGCGAATCAAGATGTTGAAAATATCCTCTTGAGTCCTTGGGCCCACCATGAGAACATCATTGAGGGCTACTCCTGTAGTGGTTTTGGCGGATGCATCAAAAACCACTCTGACGGGCGTAGACGAGGATGATTCTTTCACAACCGGGTGGTGAGGAAGATATACTGCTGGTTTGGTGGATGAGTAGTCCGGGGGCATCAATCTCATGTGTCCGAGCTGTTCATACTCTGTCATGAACTTGATGTACTTCTCGCGCAACTCTGGGTTTTTGCGAAGTTTTCGCTCTATACAGAGGAACCTCTTCCTGGCAATGTCATGTGAATCACCCAAGAGATGCAAATTGTCCCTGGTAGGGAGAGAGACGACATATCTACCACGTTCATCTCGATGTGTGTTCTGTTTGTAGTGAGCTTCGCAATTACTTTCTTCCTTGGATAGGATGGGCTTGGTTGCTTCCAGCTCCTCTATTTTCCAGAACTTTTCCAGCTGGTGCTGAAGTGAATCGGATTGCTCACAGGTGTCGACTACACAAAAGCAATTGGCATCCCCACTGGTCTGTGTTGAGGTGAAGCTTCCGGCCACCACATACCCAAAAACAGTTTCAAGTAGCATTGGTGAGCCTTCAATCTTCCCCGGGAGGATCACCTTGGCAAATATATCAACTCCCAAAAGCATGTCGATTGAACTTGGGTATGCAAACTGCGGGTCTGCAAAATTGATTCCTTGAGGAAGTGTCCAATTTGCTGAAACCTTTGCTGTGGGCTGATTATTGACGATCTTGTCCAATATGAGAAACTCACATTTGGCGGTGAATGAAAAATCTCTGGACGCAATGGTCGCCTGCGTGGCATGAGGAATGTCTGTACACGTATTGCCAATGCCAGCAATAGTGAAATTTGGCTTCACGTATGTTCGCAGGTGAATCTTTTCAGCAAATCGTTTTGTAATGAAATTGACTTGACTACAAGAGTCAAGCAAAGCTCTACATCTCTGCCTTCTTCCATCGCTGTCAATGATGAAGAGACTGATTGTGGGAAGGAGAGAATGCTGGGCCACTGCTGGGTGACTGACAAGTGTAGCTGGAGCTGACAATTGAGACGGTTTCTGTGTTTGCGTCGATTGTGGAACTGCTGAGGTCCCTGATGTGGCCTGAGGTGAAGCTGCTGTGTCTTCAATTGATTGCGAGCGCACTTGTGGTGAAACTGAAGTGTTTCCTGAAGAAGTGCCTGCCGTAATTGCTTCATGCAGAAGCGTATTGTGACGCAAGCCACAGCGTCTACAATTGGATGACTCACAAGACTCAATGGGATGAGAATGTCTGAGGCAATTGATACAAATCTTGTGTGCCCTGACCAATTCCAACTGATTAGATGGAGATGAGTTCAGGAACTTGTAGCACTGAATGATCCTGTGGGATCCTCGAGAGCAAATGACACACTTTTTGTCAGTAGTGACAGCGCAACTGACCCGTTGAGTGGGTTTAGCCTCAGATTTTCCGTCAGCCTTAGCTGGCTTGAAATCCTTGGATTTCTTGACTGCAGAAGCGTCGCCAGAGCAGACCATTCCCAGAGAATCACAGCGTTTCTTAAGGAATTTCATGAATTGTTGCCATGTGGGAACCTCTGAAGCTGTGATCTCCCTGGACCAAAGTGTCTTTGTCTCACTATCCAGTTTGTTAAGAATGATGTAAATGAGCCAAATGTCGCGTTCAGTGCAACCGATGGTGTCCAGGGCCTGTATAACCTTGTTGGATGTGATGTAAAGGCTGCGTAGAACTTTCGGGTTTGCATCAGCAATATTTGGCTGCTCAAAGAATGTGCGCAGATATTCTGTGGTGATATTCTGCTTCTTCTCGTATTCATCCTGAATGAGCTCCCATGCCACATGGTAATTTTCGCCTGTCATTGCGAGATGATGTACTACAGACTCTGCTTCTCCGCACAGGTAGCCTTTCAGATATTGGAATTTTTCGGCGTCTGAGAGAGAGCTTTTGTTGTGAACAGCGCTGGTGAACATTTCCCTGAATGATATCCATTCGGTATAGTTTCCAGAAAACTTAGGAACCGAGAGCTGGGGCAATTTGGTGCTGCCTGACGCTGAGCCATTCATGGACTCCATAAGCTTGCTGTTGAGCTTGAGTTGTTCTTCCCACATGCGTGTGAGACTCTGCATTGACTCTGAATTGATGTTGTCGTGACTGGTTGTAGATTGGGCATCATCTTGTGCTTCAATTTCGCTCAAAAGCTTCTTGAGTTTTATCTGCAGTGCCAAAATTCGATCACTGAACTGTGACTCTTCCTCTTGTTCTGCGGAAAAACCTTCATCACTGAGTGCTGGCGCGCTGTATACTTGCTGCTGAACACTGTCGAACTTCTCACTGAGGGTTTGAAGCTCTTTCTCATAGACAAGGAGTTCTTGAGAAGAATGATCAAACTTCTGGCTAATGAGACCCTCAAGCTTGGTCAATTTCCCCTTGTAAGCACCCCTTTGGCGGTGTAGAGTAGCAATTGTGGCCATGCTTCGAGCTTTAGCAAAATGAGGTTATGTTCATTTGTCTGAATTATTCCACAGGAGTTGCTTCAAAGTTGGCGGACGAAGGACCATTAAAATGGTAATGTGTTACCTGGATTAAATAATACAAAGAAATGTGATTAGACCTATCCGGAAGGCTCCAGAGGACTGCCTCAAATACCTGGATTAAATAATACAAAGAAATGTGATTAGACCTATCCGGAAGGCTCCAGAGGACTGCCTCAAATACCTGGAATAGTTAAATATTGAATACTATCTGGATCGAAAGGCGATTTTTTACTTCACTACTTTTTATTGAACAAATCAAATTCAGAGTCTAAATAAATTTCACGGAACAAAAACTTTTTTCTTCTCTCATTCAATCGCGGTAAAAAAACTCTTGTCTGTCAAAATTCGCCATACGTGATTTCGTGGTGAATGGTTGTTGCGGCGAAATTGATGTAGAAAACATCGCAAGTGAATTTTAAATTTCTAACGGGCACTCTGCGATGTTCCAACCACTTTAATTTATTTTAAATAATTTCTCTGAAGGAAATTGAAATAGTGATCTAGCAGATCCACCAACTTCTAATTAAATTAAATTTTCTGCAAAATTTCTTAAAGGCAAAAGGCATGAAGGGCTTTGCCATGGATTCAATATGAACTTTGAAGTCTCTCGCCAACGATCTTTGATCCTTTTTGCTTAATATTACCACTTTAATTTATTTTAAATAATTTCTCTGAAGGAAATTGAAATTGTGATCTAGCAGATCCATCAACTTCTAATTAAATTACATTTTCTGCAAAATTTCTTAAAGGCAAAAGGCATGAAGGGCTTTGCCATGGATTCAATATGAACTTTGAAGTCTCTCGCTAACGATCTTTGATCCTTTTTGCTTAATATTACCACTTTAATTTATTTTAAATAATTTCTCTGAAGGAAATTGAAATTGTGATCTAGCAGATCCATCAACTTCTAATTAAATTACATTTTCTGCAAAATTTCTTAAAGGCAAAAGGCATGAAGGGCTTTGCCATGGATTCAATATGAACTTTGAAGTCTCTCGCCAACGATCTTTGATCCTTTTTGCTTAATATTACGACTTTAATTTATTTTAAATAATTTCTCTGAAGGAAATTGAAATTGTTATCTAGCAGATCCACCAACTTCTAATTAAATTACATTTTCTGCAAAATTTCTTAAAGGCAAAAGGCATGAAGGGCTTTGCCATGGATTCAATATGAACATTGAAGTCTCTCGCCAACGATCTTTGATCCTTTTTGCTTAATATTACCACTTTAATTTATTTTAAATAATTTCTCTGAAGGAAATTGAAATATTGATCTAGCAGATCAACCAACTTCTAATTAAATTACATTTTCTGCAAAATTTCTTAAAGGCAAAAGGCATGAAGGGCTTTGCCATGGATTCAATATGAACTTTGAAGTCCCTCGCCAACGATCTTTTTGCTTAATATTACGACTTTAATTTATTTTAAATAATTTCTCTGAAGGAAATTGAAATATTGAACTAGCAGATCCACCAACTTCTAATTAAATTACATTTTCTGCAAAATTTCTTAAAGGCAAAAGGCATGAAGGGCTTTGCCATGGATTCAATATGAACATTGAAGTCTCTCGCCAACGATCTTTGATCCTTTTTGCTTAATATTACCACTTTAATTTATTTTAAATAATTTCTCTGAAGGAAATTGAAATATTGATCTAGCAGATCAACCAACTTCTAATTAAATTACATTTTCTGCAAAATTTCTTAAAGGCAAAAGGCATGAAGGGCTTTGCCATGGATTCAATATGAACTTTGAAGTCTCTCGCCAACGATCTTTGATCCTTTTTGCTTAATATTACCACTTTAAATTATTTTAAATAATATCTCTGAAGGAAATTGAAATATTGAACTAGCAGATCCACCAACTTATAATTAAATTACATTTTCTGCAAAATTTCTTAAAGGCAAAAGGCATGAAGGGCTTTGCCATGGATTCAATATGAACTTTGAAGTCTCTCGCCAACGATCTTTGATCCTTTTTGCTTAATATTACCACTTTAATGTATTTTAAATAATTTCTCTGAAGGAAATTGAAATTGTGATCTAGCTGATCCACCAACTTCTAATTAAATTACATTTTCTGCAAAATTTCTTAAAGGCAAAAGGCATGAAGGGCTTTGCCATGGATTCAATATGAACTTTGAAGTCTCTCGCCAACGATCTTTTTGCTTAATATTACGACTTTAATTTATTTTAAATAATTTCTCTGAAGGAAATTGAAATATTGAACTAACAGATCCACCAACTTATAATTAAATTACATTTTCTGCAAAATTTCTTAAAGGCAAAAGGCATGAAGGGCTTTGCCATGGATTCAATATGAACTTTGAAGTCTCTCGCCAACGATCTTTGATCCTTTTTGCTTTATATTACCACTTTAATTTATTTTAAATAATTTCTCTGAAGGAAATTGAAATTGTGATCTAGCAGATCCACCAACTTTTAATTAAATTACATTTTCTGCAAAATTTCTTAAAGGCAAAAGGCATGAAGGGCTTTGCCATGGATTCAATATGAACTTTGAAGTCTCTCGCCAACGACCTTTGATCCTTTTTGCTTAATATTACCACTTTAATTTATTTTAAATAATTTCTCTGAAGGAAATTGAAATATTGAACTAGCAGATCCACCAACTTCTAATTAAATTACATTTTCTGCAAAATTTCTTAAAGGCAAAAGGCATGAAGGGCATTGCCATGGATTCAATATGAACTTTGAAGTCTCTCGCCAACGATCTTTTTGCTTAATATTACCACTTTAATTTATTTTAAATAATTTCTCTGAAGGAAATTGAAATATTGAACTAGCAGATCCACCAACTTTTAATTAAATTACATTTTCTGCAAAATTTCTTAAAGGCAAAAGGCATGAAGGGCTTTGCCATGGATTCAATATGAACTTTGAAGTCTCTCGCCAACGATCTTTGATCCTTTTTGCTTAAAGGCAAAAGGCATGAAGGGCTTTGCCATGGATTCAATATGAACTTTGAAGTCTCTCGCCAACGATCTTTGATCCTTTTTGCTTAATATTACCACTTTAATTTATTTTAAATAATTTCTCTGAAGGAAATTGAAATTGTGATCTAGCAGATCCACCAACTTCTAATTAAATTACATTTTCTGCAAAATTTCTTAAAGGCAAAAGGCATGAAGGGCTTTGCCATGGATTCAATATGAACTTTGAAGTCTCTCGCCAACGATCTTTGATCCTTTTTGCATAATATTACCACTTTAATTTATTTTAAATAATTTCTCTGAAGGAAATTGAAATTGTCATCTAGCAGATCCAACAACTTCTAATTAAATTACATTTTCTGTAAAATTTCTTAAAGGCAAAAGGCATGAAGGGCTTTGCCATGGATTCAATATAAACTTTGAAGTCTCTCGCCAACGATCTTTGATCCTTTTTGCTTAATATTACCACTTTAATTTATTTTAAATAATTTCTCTGAAGGAAATTGAAATATTGATCTAGCAGATTCATCAACTTCTAATTAAATTACATTTTCTGCAAAATTTTCTTAAAGGCAAAAGGCATGAAGGGCTTTGCCATGGATTCAATATGAACTTTGAAGTCCCTCGCCAACGATCTTTGATCCTTTTTGCTTAATATTATGACTTTAATTTATTTTAAATAATTTCTCTGAAGGAAATTGAAATTGTGATCTAGCAGATCCATCAACTTCTAATTAAATTACATTTTCTGCAAAATTTCTTAAAGGCAAAAGGCATGAAGGGCTTTGCCATGGATTCAATATGAACATTGAAGTCTCTCGCCAACGATCTTTGATCCTTTTTGCTTAATATTACCACTTTAATTTATTTTAAATAATTTCTCTGAAGGAAATTGAAATATTGATCTAGCAGATCCACCAACTTCTAATTAAATTACATTTTCTGCAAAATTTCTTAAAGGCAAAAGGCATGAAGGGCTTTGCCATGGATTCAATATGAACTTTGAAGTCTCTCGCCAACGATCTTTTTGCTTAATATTACGACTTTAATTTATTTTAAATAATTTCTCTGAAGGAAATTGAAATTGTGATCTAGCAGATCCATCAACTTTTAATTAAATTACATTTTCTGCAAAATTTCTTAAAGGCAAAAGGCATGAAGGGCTTTGCCATGGATTCAATATGAACTTTGAAGTCTCTCGCCAACGATCTTTGATCCTTTTTGCTTAATATTACCACTTTAATTTATTTTAAATAATTTCTCTGAAGGAAATTGAAATTGTGATCTAGCAGATCCATCAACTTCTAATTAAATTACATTTTCTGCAAAATTTCTTAAAGGCAAAAGGCATGAAGGGCTTTGCCATGGAGTCAATATGAACTTTGAAGTCTCTCGCCAACGATCTTTGATCCTTTTTGCTTAATATTACCACTTTAATTTATTTTAAATAATTTCTCTGAAGGAAATTGAAATTGTGATCTAGCAGATCCATCAACTTCTAATTAAATTACATTTTCTGCAAAATTTCATAAAGGCAAAAGGCATGAAGGGCTTTGCCATGGATTCAATATGAACTTTGAAGTCTCTCGCCAACGATCTTTGATCCTTTTTGCTTAATATTACCACTTTAATTTATTTTAAATAATTTCTCTGAAGGAAATTGAAATTGTGATCTAGCAGATCCACCAACTTCTAATTAAATTACATTTTCTGCAAAATTTCATAAAGGCAAAAGGCATGAAGGGCTTTGCCATGGATTCAATATGAACTTTGAAGTCTCTCGCCAACGATCTTTGATCCTTTTTGCTTAATATTACCACTTTAATTTATTTTAAATTATTTCTCTGAAGGAAATTGAAATTGTGATCTAGCAGATCCATCAACTTCTAATTAAATTACATTTTCTGCAAAATTTCTTAAAGGCAAAAGGCATGAAGGGCTTTGCCATGGATTCAATATGAACTTTGAAGTCTCTCGCCAACGATCTTTGATCCTTTTTGCTTAATATTACCACTTTAATTTATTTTAAATAATTTCTCTGAAGGAAATTGAAATTGTGATCTAGCAGATCCATCAACTTCTAATTAAATTACATTTTCTGCAAAATTTCTTAAAGGCAAAAGGCATGAAGGGCTTTGCCATGGAGTCAATATGAACTTTGAAGTCTCTCGCCAACGATCTTTGATCCTTTTTGCTTAATATTACCACTTTAATTTATTTTAAATAATTTCTCTGAAGGAAATTGAAATTGTGATCTAGCAGATCCACCAACTTCTAATTAAATTACATTTTCTGCAAAATTTCATAAAGGCAAAAGGCATGAAGGGCTTTGCCATGGATTCAATATGAACTTTGAAGTCTCTCGCCAACGATCTTTGATCCTTTTTGCTTAATATTACCACTTTAATTTATTTTAAATAATTTCTCTGAAGGAAATTGAAATTGTGATCTAGCAGATCCACCAACTTCTAATTAAATTACATTTTCTGCAAAATTTCTTAAAGGCAAAAGGCATGAAGAGCTTTGCCATGGAGTCAATATGAACTTTGAAGTCTCTCGCCAACGATCTTTGATCCTTTTTGCTTAATATTACCACTTTAATTTATTTTAAATAATTTCTCTGAAGGAAATTGAAATTGTGATCTAGCAGATCCATCAACTTCTAATTAAATTACATTTTCTGCAAAATTTCTTAAAGGCAAAAGGCATGAAGGGCTTTGCCATGGAGTCAATATGAACTTTGAAGTCTCTCGCCAACGATCTTTGATCCTTTTTGCTTAATATTACCACTTTAATTTATTTTAAATAATTTCTCTGAAGGAAATTGAAATTGTGATCTAGCAGATCCAACAACTTCTAATTAAATTACATTTTCTGTAAAATTTCTTAAAGGCAAAAGGCATGAAGGGCTTTGCCATGGATTCAATATGAACTTTGAAGTCCCTCGCCAACGATCTTTGATCCTTTTTGCTTAATATTATGACTTTAATTTATTTTAAATAATTTCTCTGAAGGAAATTGAAATTGTGATCTAGCAGATCCATCAACTTCTAATTAAATTACATTTTCTGCAAAATTTCTTAAAGGCAAAAGGCATGAAGGGCTTTGCCATGGATTCAATATGAACATTGAAGTCTCTCGCCAACGATCTTTGATCCTTTTTGCTTAATATTACCACTTTAATTTATTTTAAATAATTTCTCTGAAGGAAATTGAAATTGTGATCTAGCAGATCCACCAACTTCTAATTAAATTACATTTTCTGCAAAATTTCTTAAAGGCAAAAGGCATGAAGGGCTTTGCCATGGATTCAATATGAACTTTGAAGTCTCTCGCCAACGATCTTTGATCCTTTTTGCTTAATATTACCACTTTAATTTATTTTAAATAATTTCTCTGAAGGAAATTGAAATTGTGATCTAGCAGATCCATCAACTTCTAATTAAATTACATTTTCTGCAAAATTTCTTAAAGGCAAAAGGCATGAAGGGCTTTGCCATGGATTCAATATGAACTTTGAAGTCTCTCGCCAACGATCTTTGATCCTTTTTGCTTAATATTACCACTTTAATTTATTTTAAATAATTTCTCTGAAGGAAATTGAAATAGTGATCTAGCAGATCCACCAACTTCTAATTAAATTAAATTTTCTGCAAAATTTCTTAAAGGCAAAAGGCATGAAGGGCTTTGCCATGGATTCAATATGAACTTTGAAGTCTCTCGCCAACGATCTTTGATCCTTTTTGCTTAATATTACCACTTTAATTTATTTTAAATAATTTCTCTGAAGGAAATTGAAATTGTGATCTAGCAGATCCATCAACTTCTAATTAAATTACATTTTCTGCAAAGTTTCTTAAAGGCAAAAGGCATGAAGGGCTTTGCCATGGATTCAATATGAACTTTGAAGTCTCTCGCCAACGATCTTTGATCCTTTTTGCTTAATATTACCACTTTAATTTATTTTAAATAATTTCTCTGAAGGAAATTGATAGGGACAGATAATCCTAACCGGCTTATGTAGGTGAGATTCTTAACGTGAGCTAACTCGGAGTGCATGCAAATTCGATTTAGAGCTGAAGTTGGGAGACGCCATTCAGTTATCTTGAATCAAATTCGTGAAATTATACAAATTTTGTATTTAAACCAAAATAGCAAGGATTTGGATGAACTGATAGAAAAGTGATATATGGATGAAATGTAGACCAGAATGTTCTCTATAATTTTCCCATAGAACATGATCTCATTGATTACTCAGAAGCCAAGATAAGCGAGGTTTTTTGTTTCTTAACTCGTTTTTTCATCCAGAGTGCCCCAAGTAGTCATTTGTTGAGCTTCAACTATTTCAAAGAATTGTTGTATTTTGTGGGACTTTCCATTTAAAACCCTATTTTAAGTGTCTTGGTGGAGTAGAGGCAGTCAAATTGGCATCTGAGTGGTTTCAAAGCGTTTTTATGGGAAAAATCATTTTTTTCACACTTAAACGGCAAAATCGGAGTGATAGCGTAGTCTGACCGGAAAATGATGTATGGACGAAATGTAGAGACAAATGTCCTCTACAATTATGTTGAAGTAATCATCAAAATCGGTTTAGCGACAGTCGAGATAATTGAGGTTATGTGATATTGAAATTGGTTTTTCGACTGTGGCGCCCCTGGTGTTGGTCCCACGAAGTTCAAATATTCTAGAAAGTTGTAGCACTTGGTGAGATCTTTCGTATAAGCCCTCACTCATCAAAATCGGTCACATAGAACCGGAGATATGATTTTTTGAATTTTGTGAACTTTGACCCCTCATATCTCCGGTTCTGTTTTAACCACAGCGCGCATACGCACCATTTTGGAAACGTCCTAGACTGGACTACAACATACTAAAATTTCATTAACTTGCACAATGCCGTTTTTGAGAAAAGTGACTTTGAATTTCGATGAATTTTGACGCTATCACAGCGCCACCTGTGGTGACTTTTTGAACTTCCATCTGAAAGTGCTCATCGAGACGAAACCAAAAAGGTAAAACTTAGGTCGCTATGTTAATTAGAACCGGAGATAGAGGCCGGTCAATGTTCGAACTTTGACCCCTTATAGCTCGGGTCAGGGGTTATGGATCGACTTAAGGTTTTTTTTGTTTGATAGGTATAATCAACGGCTACAACATACTAAAATTTCAGCCCGATGCACAATGGAATTTTTGAGTTATTTAACTTTTAAGATTTAAAAATTTTCTTTTTAAAAAAAGCGCCCCTAGCGGTGGTTTTATGAACTTGCGATGTTAGAAGGGGAAGTGGCATTTCACGAGAGCTTTCCAAAAAGCCCTCACTTTTTAAATTCTGACAATTAGAACCGGAGTTATGGTCATTTTAAGAAATTTTTTTTGGACCCTTATAGCTCGGGTCAGGGGGGTCGGGGGACCTTAAGTTTGGTATTGATGGAAAGCTCTAAGGCCCAGCTATAACATACTAAAATTTGAGTCCGCTGAATGCCATAGGGGCGGAGCTATTGAGAAAACAAAAAAGGAGGGTCTTCAAAATGGCGGAAGGAGGGGTGGGGGGTGGGGGGTCTATGCACCAAGTTGCAATTTTCACCCGATATATAACCTTTGCCGAAAACCGCAAGTCGATATCTTTTTTAGTTTAGGAGCTATTAAGCTCCAAAGAGCGGCCGGCCGGCCGGCCGGCCGGGAACGTAACTTAGCCACATATATATTCGGAATCAGGAAGTGGCGAAACACATTTTGGCCAAATTTGAGGTCGATCGGACGACATGAAATTTTGTTAGGATTATAGTAGGTGAGATTTTGTTAAGAATCTCACCTAATATTGAACTAGCAGATCCACCAACTTCTAATTAAATTACATTTTCTGCAAAATTTCTTAAAGGCAAAAGGCATGAAGGGCTTTGCCATGGATTCAATATGAACTTTGAAGTCTCTCGCCAACGATCTTTGATCCTTTTTGCTTAATATTACCACTTTAATTTATTTTAAATAATTTCTCTGAAGGAAATTGAAATTGTGATCTAGCAGATCCACCAACTTCTAATTAAATTACATTTTCTGCAAAATTTCTTAAAGGCAAAAGGCATGAAGGGCTTTGCCATGGATTCAATATGAACCTTGAAGTCTCTCGCCAACGATCTTTGATCCTTTTTGCTTAATATTACCACTTTAATTTATTTTAAATAATTTCTCTGAAGGAAATTGAAATATTGAACTAGCAGATCCACCAACTTCTAATTAAATTACATTTTCTGCAAAATTTCTTAAAGGCAAAAGGCATGAAGGGCTTTGCCATGGATTCAATATGAACTTTGAAGTCCCTAGCCAACGATCTTTGATCCTTTTTGCTTAATATTATGACTTTAATTTATTTTAAATAATTTCTCTGAAGGAAATTGAAATTGTGATCTAGCAGATCCACCAACTTATAATTAAATTACATTTTCTGCAAAATTTCTTAAAGGCAAAAGGCATGAAGGGCTTTGCCATGGATTCAATATGAACTTTGAAGTCTCTCGCCAACGACCTTTGATCCTTTTTGCTTAATATTACCACTTTAATTTATTTTAAATAATTTCTCTGAAGGAAATTAAAATATTGATCTAGCAGATCCACCAACTTCTAATTAAATTACATTTTCTGCAAAATTTTTTAAAGGCAAAAGGCATGAAGGGCTTTGCCATGGATTCAATATGAACTTTGAAGTCTCTCGCCAAAGATCTTTGATCCTTTTTGCTTAATATTACCACTTTAATTTATTTTAAATTATTTCTCTGAAGGAAATTGAAATTGTGATCTAGCAGATCCATCAACTTCTAATTAAATTACATTTTCTGCAAAATTTCTTAAAGGCAAAAGGCATGAAGGGCTTTGCCATGGATTCAATATGAACTTTGAAGTCCCTAGCCAACGATCTTTGATCCTTTTTGCTTAATATTATGACTTTAATTTATTTTAAATAATTTCTCTGAAGGAAATTGAAATTGTGATCTAGCAGATCCACCAACTTCTAATTAAATTACATTTTCTGCAAAATTTCTTAAAGGCAAAAGGCATGAAGGGCTTTGCCATGGATTCAATATGAACTTTGAAGTCTCTCGCCAACGATCTTTGATCCTTTTTGCTTAATATTACCACTTTAATGTATTTTAAATAATTTCTCTGAAGGAAATTGAAATTGTGATCTAGCAGATCCACCAACTTCTAATTAAATTACATTTTCTGCAAAATTTCTTAAAGGCAAAAGGCATGAAGGGCTTTGCCATGGATTCAATATGAACATTGAAGTCTCTCGCCAACGATCTTTGATCCTTTTTACTTAATATTACCACTTTAATTTATTTTAAATAATTTCTCTGAAGGAAATTGAAATATTGATCTAGCAGATCAACCAACTTCTAATTAAATTACATTTTCTGCAAAATTTCTTAAAGGCAAAAGGCATGAAGGGCTTTGCCATGGATTCAATATGAACTTTGAAGTCCCTCGCCAACGATCTTTTTGCTTAATATTACCACTTTAATTTATTTTAAATAATTTCTCTGAAGGAAATTGAAATATTGAACTAGCAGATCCACCAACTTCTAATTAAATTACATTTTCTGCAAAATTTCTTAAAGGCAAAAGGCATGAAGGGCTTTGCCATGGATTCAATATGAACTTTGAAGTCTCTCGCCAACGATCTTTGATCCTTTTTGCTTAATATTATGACTTTAATTTATTTTAAATAATTTCTCTGAAGGAAATTGAAATATTGATCTAGCAGATCCACCAACTTCTAATTAAATTACATTTTCTGCAAAATTTCTTAAAGGCAAAAGGCATGAAGGGCTTTACCATGGATTCAATATGAACTTTGAAGTCTCTCGCCAACGATCTTTGATCCTTTTTGCATAATATTACCACCTTAATTTATTTTAAATAATTTCTCTGAAGGAAATTGAAATATTGATCTAGCAGATCCATCAGCTTCTAATTAAATTACATTTTCTGTAAAATTTCTTAAAGGCAAAAGGCATGAAGGGCTTTGCCATGGATTCAATATGAACTTTGAAGTCTCTCGCCAACGATCTTTGATCCTTTTTGCTTAATATTACCACTTTAATTTATTTTAAATAATTTCTCTGAAGGAAATTGAAATTGTGATCTAGCAGATCCACCAACTTCTAATTAAATTACATTTTCTGCAAAATTTCTTAAAGGCAAAAGGCATAAAGGGCTTTGCCATGGATTCAATATGAACTTTGAAGTCTCTCGCCAACGATCTTTGATCCTTTTTGCTTAATATTACCACTTTAATTTATTTTAAATTATTTCTCTGAAGGAAATTGAAATTGTGATCTAGCAGATCCATCAACTTCTAATTAAATTACATTTTCTGCAAAATTTCTTAAAGGCAAAAGGCATGAAGGGCTTTGCCATGGATTCAATATGAACTTTGAAGTCCCTCGCCAACGATCTTTGATCCTTTTTGCTTAATATTATGACTTTGATTTATTTTAAATAATTTCTCTGAAGGAAATTGAAATTGTGATCTAGCAGATCCACCAACTTCTAATTAAATTACATTTTCTGCAAAATTTCTTAAAGGCAAAAGGCATGAAGGGCTTTACCATGGATTCAATATGAACTTTGAAGTCCCTCGCCAACGATCTTTGATCCTTTTTGCATAATATTACCACTTTAATTTATTTTAAATAATTTCTCTGAAGGAAATTGAAATTGTGATCTAGCAGATCCAACAACTTCTAATTAAATTACATTTTCTGCAAAATTTCTTAAAGGCAAAAGGCATGAAGGGCTTTGCCATGGATTCAATATGAACATTGAAGTCCCTCGCCAACGATCTTTGATCCTTTTTGCTTAATATTATGACTTTGATTTATTTTAAATAATTTCTCTGAAGGAAATTGAAATTGTGATCTAGCAGATCCACCAACTTCTAATTAAATTACATTTTCTGCAAAATTTCTTAAAGGCAAAAGGCATGAAGGGCTTTACCATGGATTCAATATGAACTTTGAAGTCTCTCGCCAACGATCTTTGATCCTTTTTGCTTAATATTACCACTTTAATTTATTTTAAATAATTTCTCTGAAGGAAATTGAAATTGTGATCTAGCAGATCCACCAACTTCTAATTAAATTACATTTTCTGCAAAATTTCTTAAAGGCAAAAGGCATGAAGGGCTTTACCATGGATTCAATATGAACTTTGAAGTCTCTCGCCAACGATCTTTGATCCTTTTTGCTTAATATTACCACTTTAATTTATTTTAAATAATTTCTCTGAAGGAAATTGAAATTGTGATCTAGCAGATCCACCAACTTCTAATTAAATTAAATTTTCTGCAAAATTTCTTAAAGGCAAAAGGCATGAAGGGCTTTGCCATGGATTCAATATGAACTTTGAAGTCTCTCGCCAACGATCTTTGATCCTTTTTGCCTAATATTACCACTTTAATTTATTTTAAATAATTTCTCTGAAGGAAATTAAAATATTGATCTAGCAGATCCACCAACTTCTAATTAAATTACATTTTCTGCAAAATTTCTTAAAGGCAAAAGGCATGAAGGGCTTTGCCATGGATTCAATATGAACTTTGAAGTCTCTCGCCAACAATCTTTGATCCTTTTTGCTTAATATTACCACTTTAATTTATTTTAAATAATTTCTCTGAAGGAAATTAAAATATTGATCTAGCAGATCCACCAACTTCTAATTAAATTACATTTTCTGCAAAATTTCTTAAAGGCAAAAGGCATGAAGGGCTTTGCCATGGATTCAATATGAACTTTGAAGTCTCTCGCCAACAATCTTTGATCCTTTTTGCTTAATATTACCACTTTAATTTATTTTAAATAATTTCTCTGAAGGAAATTGAAATATTGAACTAGCAGATCCACCAACTTCTAATTAAATTACATTTTCTGCAAAATTTCTTAAAGGCAAAAGGCATGAAGGGCTTTGCCATGGATTCAATATGAACTTTGAAGTCTCTCGCCAACGATCTTTGATCCTTTTTGCTTAATATTATGACTTTAATTTATTTTAAATAATTTCTCTGAAGGAAATTGAAATATTGATCTAGCAGATCCACCAACTTCTAATTAAATTACATTTTCTGCAAAATTTCTTAAAGGCAAAAGGCATGAAGGGCTTTACCATGGATTCAATATGAACTTTGAAGTCTCTCGCCAACGATCTTTGATCCTTTTTGCATAATATTACCACCTTAATTTATTTTAAATAATTTCTCTGAAGGAAATTGAAATATTGATCTAGCAGATCCATCAGCTTCTAATTAAATTACATTTTCTGTAAAATTTCTTAAAGGCAAAAGGCATGAAGGGCTTTGCCATGGATTCAATATGAACTTTGAAGTCTCTCGCCAACGATCTTTGATCCTTTTTGCTTAATATTACCACTTTAATTTATTTTAAATAATTTCTCTGAAGGAAATTGAAATTGTGATCTAGCAGATCCACCAACTTCTAATTAAATTACATTTTCTGCAAAATTTCTTAAAGGCAAAAGGCATAAAGGGCTTTGCCATGGATTCAATATGAACTTTGAAGTCTCTCGCCAACGATCTTTGATCCTTTTTGCTTAATATTACCACTATTTAATTTATTTTAAATTATTTCTCTGAAGGAAATTGAAATTGTGATCTAGCAGATCCATCAACTTCTAATTAAATTACATTTTCTGCAAAATTTCTTAAAGGCAAAAGGCATGAAGGGCTTTGCCATGGATTCAATATGAACTTTGAAGTCCCTCGCCAACGATCTTTGATCCTTTTTGCTTAATATTATGACTTTGATTTATTTTAAATAATTTCTCTGAAGGAAATTGAAATTGTGATCTAGCAGATCCACCAACTTCTAATTAAATTACATTTTCTGCAAAATTTCTTAAAGGCAAAAGGCATGAAGGGCTTTACCATGGATTCAATATGAACTTTGAAGTCCCTCGCCAACGATCTTTGATCCTTTTTGCATAATATTACCACTTTAATTTATTTTAAATAATTTCTCTGAAGGAAATTGAAATTGTGATCTAGCAGATCCAACAACTTCTAATTAAATTACATTTTCTGCAAAATTTCTTAAAGGCAAAAGGCATGAAGGGCTTTGCCATGGATTCAATATGAACTTTGAAGTCCCTCGCCAACGATCTTTGATCCTTTTTGCTTAATATTATGACTTTGATTTATTTTAAATAATTTCTCTGAAGGAAATTGAAATTGTGATCTAGCAGATCCACCAACTTCTAATTAAATTACATTTTCTGCAAAATTTCTTAAAGGCAAAAGGCATGAAGGGCTTTACCATGGATTCAATATGAACTTTGAAGTCTCTCGCCAACGATCTTTGATCCTTTTTGCTTAATATTACCACTTTAATTTATTTTAAATAATTTCTCTGAAGGAAATTGAAATTGTGATCTAGCAGATCCACCAACTTCTAATTAAATTACATTTTCTGCAAAATTTCTTAAAGGCAAAAGGCATGAAGGGCTTTACCATGGATTCAATATGAACTTTGAAGTCTCTCGCCAACGATCTTTGATCCTTTTTGCTTAATATTATGACTTTGATTTATTTTAAATAATTTCTCTGAAGGAAATTGAAATTGTGATCTAGCAGATCCACCAACTTCTAATTAAATTAAATTTTCTGCAAAATTTCTTAAAGGCAAAAGGCATGAAGGGCTTTGCCATGGATTCAATATGAACTTTGAAGTCTCTCGCCAACGATCTTTGATCCTTTTTGCCTAATATTACCACTTTAATTTATTTTAAATAATTTCTCTGAAGGAAATTAAAATATTGATCTAGCAGATCCACCAACTTCTAATTAAATTACATTTTCTGCAAAATTTCTTAAAGGCAAAAGGCATGAAGGGCTTTGCCATGGATTCAATATGAACTTTGAAGTCTCTCGCCAACAATCTTTGATCCTTTTTGCTTAATATTACCACTTTAATTTATTTTAAATAATTTCTCTGAAGGAAATTGAAATTGTGATCTAGCAGATCCACCAACTTCTAATTAAATTACATTTTCTGCAAAATTTCTTAAAGGCAAAAGGCATAAAGGGCTTTGCCATGGATTCAATATGAACTTTGAAGTCTCTCGCCAACGATCTTTGATCCTTTTTGCTTAATATTACCACTTTAATTTATTTTAAATTATTTCTCTGAAGGAAATTGAAATTGTGATCTAGCAGATCCATCAACTTCTAATTAAATTACATTTTCTGCAAAATTTCTTAAAGGCAAAAGGCATGAAGGGCTTTGCCATGGATTCAATATGAACTTTGAAGTCCCTCGCCAACGATCTTTGATCCTTTTTGCTTAATATTATGACTTTGATTTATTTTAAATAATTTCTCTGAAGGAAATTGAAATTGTGATCTAGCAGATCCACCAACTTCTAATTAAATTACATTTTCTGCAAAATTTCTTAAAGGCAAAAGGCATGAAGGGCTTTACCATGGATTCAATATGAACTTTGAAGTCCCTCGCCAACGATCTTTGATCCTTTTTGCTTAATATTACCACTTTAATTTATTTTAAATTATTTCTCTGAAGGAAATTGAAATTGTGATCTAGCAGATCCAACAACTTCTAATTAAATTACATTTTCTGTAAAATTTCTTAAAGGCAAAAGGCATGAAGGGCTTTGCCATGGATTCAATATGAACTTTGAAGTCCCTCGCCAACGATCTTTGATCCTTTTTGCTTAATATTATGACTTTGATTTATTTTAAATAATTTCTCTGAAGGAAATTGAATTTGTGATCTAGCAGATCCACCAACTTCTAATTAAATTAAATTTTCTGCAAAATTTCTTAAAGGCAAAAGGCATGAAGGGCTTTGCCATGGATTCAATATGAACTTTGAAGTCTCTCGCCAACGATCTTTGATCCTTTTTGCTTAATATTACCACTTTAATTTATTTTAAATAATTTCTCTGAAGGAAATTGAAATTGTGATCTAGCAGATCCACCAACTTCTAATTAAATTACATTTTCTGCAAAATTTCTTAAAGGCAAAAGGCGTGAAGGGCTTTACCATGGATTCAATATGAACTTTGAAGTCTCTCGCCAACGATCTTTGATCCTTTTTGCTTAATATTACCACTTTAATTTATTTTAAATAATTTCTCTGAAGGAAATTGAAATTGTGATCTAGCAGATCCACCAACTTCTAATTAAATTAAATTTTCTGCAAAATTTCTTAAAGGCAAAAGGCATGAAGGGCTTTGCCATGGATTCAATATGAACTTTGAAGTCTCTCGCCAACGATCTTTGATCCTTTTTGCTTAATATTACCACTTTAATTTATTTTAAATAATTTCTCTGAAGGAAATTGAAATTGTGATCTAGCAGATCCACCAACTTCTAATTAAATTACATTTTCTGCAAAATTTCTTAAAGGCAAAAGGCATGAAGGGCTTTGCCATGGATTCAATATGAACTTTGAAGTCTCTCGCCAACGATCTTTGATCCTTTTTGCTTAATATTACCACTTTAATTTATTTTAAATAATTTCTCTGAAGGAAATTGAAATTGTGATCTAGCAGATCCATCAACTTCTAATTAAATTACATTTTCTGCAAAATTTCTTAAAGGCAAAAGGCA
This sequence comes from Phlebotomus papatasi, assembly GCF_024763615.1. NCBI lineage: Eukaryota > Metazoa > Arthropoda > Insecta > Diptera > Psychodidae > Phlebotomus > Phlebotomus papatasi. Next base: position 80,159 of record NW_026604411.1, read on the forward strand.
TGAAGGGCTTTGCCATGGAGTCAATATGAACTTTGAAGTCTCTCGCCAACGATCTTTGATCCTTTTTGCTTAATATTACCACTTTAATTTATTTTAAATAATTTCTCTGAAGGAAATTGAAATTGTGATCTAGCAAATCCATCAACTTCTAATTAAATTACATTTTCTGCAAAATTTCTTAAAGGCAAAAGGCATGAAGGGCTTTGCCATGGATTCAATATGAACATTGAAGTCTCTCGCCAACGATCTTTGATCCTTTTTGCTTAATATTACGACTTTAAATTATTTTAAATAATATCTCTGAAGGAAATTGAAATATTGAACTAGCAGATCCACCAACTTCTAATTAAATTACATTTTCTGCAAAATTTCTTAAAGGCAAAAGGCATGAAGGGCTTTGCCATGGATTCAATATGAACTTTGAAGTCTCTCGCCAACGATCTTTGATCCTTTTTGCTTAATATTACCACTTTAATTTATTTTAAATAATTTCTCTGAAGGAAATTGAAATTGTGATCTAGCAGATCCATCAACTTCTAATTAAATTACATTTTCTGCAAAATTTCTTAAAGGCAAAAGGTATGAAGGGCTTTGCCATGGATTCAATATGAACTTTGAAGTCTCTCGCCAACGATCTTTGATCCTTTTTGCTTAATATTACCACTTTAACTTATTTTAAATTATTTCTCTGAAGGAAATTGAAATAGTGATCTAGCAAATCCACCAACTTCTAATTAAATTACATTTTCTGCAAAATTTCTTAAAGGCAAAAGGCATGAAGGGCTTTGCCATGGATTCAATATGAACATTGAAGTCTCTCGCCAACGATCTTTGATCCTTTTTGCTTAATATTACGACTTTAAATTATTTTAAATAATATCTCTGAAGGAAATTGAAATATTGAACTAGCAGATCCACCAACTTATAATTAAATTACATTTTCTGCAAAATTTCTTAAAGGCAAAAGGCATGAAGGGCTTTGCCATGGATTCAATATGAACTTTGAAGTCTCTCGCCAACAATCTTTGATCCTTTTTGCTTAATATTACGACTTTAAATTATTTTAAATAATATCTCTGAAGGAAATTGAAATTGTGATCTAGCAGATCCACCAACTTCTAATTAAATTACATTTTCTGCAAAATTTCTTAAAGGCAAAAGGCATGAAGGGCTTTGCCATGGATTCAATATGAACATTGAAGTCTCTCGCCAACGATCTTTGATCCTTTTTGCTTAATATTACCACTTTAATTTATTTTAAATAATTTCTCTGAAGGAAATTGAAATATTGATCTCGCAGATCAACCAACTTCTAATTAAATTACATTTTCTGCAAAATTTCTTAAAGGCAAAAGGCATGAAGGGCTTTGCCATGGATTCAATATAAACTTTGAAGTCTCTCGCCAACGATCTTTTTGCTTAATATTACGACTTTAATTTATTTTAAATAATTTCTCTGAAGGAAATTGAAATATTGAACTAGCAGATCCACCAACTTATAATTAAATTACATTTTCTGCAAAATTTCTTAAAGGCAAAAGGCATGAAGGGCTTTGCCATGGATTCAATATGAACTTTGAAGTCTCTCGCCAACGATCTTTGATCCTTTTTGCTTAATATTACCACTTTAATTTATTTTAAATAATTTCTCTGAAGGAAATTGAAATTGTGATCTAGCAGATCCACCAACTTTTAATTAAATTACATTTTCTGCAAAATTTCTTAAAGGCAAAAGGCATGAAGGGCTTTGCCATGGATTCAATATGAACTTTGAAGTCCCTCGCCAACGATCTTTTTGCTTAATGTTACGACTTTAATTTATTTTAAATAATTTCTCTGAAGGAAATTGAAATATTGAACTAGCAGATCCACCAACTTATAATTAAATTACATTTTCTGCAAAATTTCTTAAAGGCAAAAGGCATGAAGGGCTTTGCCATGGATTCAATATGAACTTTGAAGTCCCTCGCCAACGATCTTTTTGCTTAATATTACGACTTTAATTTATTTTAAATAATTTCTCTGAAGGAAATTGAAATATTGAACTAGCAGATCCACCAACTTCTAATTAAATTACATTTTCTGCAAAATTTCTTAAAGGCAAAAGGCATGAAGGGCTTTGCCATGGATTCAATATGAACTTTGAAGTCTCTCGCCAACGACCTTTGATCCTTTTTGCTTAATGTTACAACTTTAATTTATTTTAAATAATTTCTCTGAAGGAAATTGAAATATTGATCTAGCAGATCCACCAACTTCTAATTAAATTACATTTTCTGCAAAATTTCTTAAAGGCAAAAGGCATGAAGGGCTTTGCCATGGATTCAATATGAACTTTGAAGTCTCTCGCCAACGATCTTTGATCCTTTTTGCTTAATATTACCACTTTAATTTATTTTAAATAATTTCTCTGAAGGAAATTGAAATTGTGATCTAGCAGATCCACCAACTTCTAATTAAATTACATTTTCTGCAAAATTTCTTAAAGTCAAAAGGTATGAAGGGCTTTGCCATGGATTCAATATGAACCTTGAAGTCTCTCGCCAACGACCTTTGATCCTTTTTGCTTAATATTACCACTTTAATTTATTTTAAATAATTTCTCTGAAGGAAATTGAAATATTGAACTAGCAGATCCACCAACTTCTAATTAAATTACATTTTCTGCAAAATTTCTTAAAGGCAAAAGGCATGAAGGGCTTTGCCATGGATTCAATATGAACTTTGAAGTCTCTCGCCAACGACCTTTGATCCTTTTTGCTTAATATTACCACTTTAATTTATTTTAAATAATTTCTCTGAAGGAAATTAAATTATTGATCTAGCAGATCCACCAACTTCTAATTAAATTACATTTTCTGCAAAATTTTTTAAAGGCAAAAGGCATGAAGGGCTTTGCCATGGATTCAATATGAACTTTGAAGTCTCTCGCCAACGATCTTTGATCCTTTTTGCTTAATATTACCACTTTAATTTACTGAAGGAAATTGAAATTGTGATCTAGCAGATCCACCAACTTCTAATTAAATTACATTTTCTGCAAAATTTTCTGAAGGAAATTGAAATTTGAAAGATCCACCAACTTCTAATTAAATTACATTTTCTGCAAAAAAAGGCAAAAGGCATGAAGGGCTTTGCCATGGATTCAATATGAACTTTGAAGTCTCTCGCCAACGATCTTTGATCCTTTTTGCTTAATATTACCACTTTAATGTATTTTAAATAATTTCTCTGAAGGAAATTGAAATTGTGATCTAGCAGATCCACCAACTTCTAATTAAATTACATTTTCTGCAAAATTTCTTAAAGGCAAAAGGCATGAAGGGCTTTGCCATGGATTCAATATGAACATTGAAGTCTCTCGCCAACGATCTTTGATCCTTTTTGCTTAATATTACGACTTTAAATTATTTTAAATAATATCTCTGAAGGAAATTGAAATATTGAACTAGCAGATCCACCAACTTCTAATTAAATTACATTTTCTGCAAAATTTCTTAAAGGCAAAAGGCATGAAGGGCTTTGCCATGGATTCAATATGAACTTTGAAGTCTCTCGCCAACAATCTTTGATCCTTTTTGCTTAATATTACGACTTTAAATTATTTTAAATAATATCTCTGAAGGAAATTGAAATTGTGATCTAGCAGATCCACCAACTTCTAATTAAATTACATTTTCTGCAAAATTTCTTAAAGGCAAAAGGCATGAAGGGCTTTGCCATGGATTCAATATGAACGTTGAAGTCTCTCGCCAACGATCTTTGATCCTTTTTGCTTAATATTACCACTTTAATTTATTTTAAATAATTTCTCTGAAGGAAATTGAAATATTGATCTAGCAGATCAACCAACTTCTAATTAAATTACATTTTCTGCAAAATTTCTTAAAGGCAAAAGGCATGAAGGGCTTTGCCATGGATTCAATATGAACTTTGAAGTCCCTCGCCAACGATCTTTTTGCTTAATATTACGACTTTAATTTATTTTAAATAATTTCTCTGAAGGAAATTGAAATATTGAACTAGCAGATCCACCAACTTATAATTAAATTACATTTTCTGCAAAATTTCTTAAAGGCAAAAGGCATGAAGGGCTTTGCCATGGATTCAATATGAACTTTGAAGTCTCTCGCCAACGATCTTTGATCCTTTTTGCTTAATATTACCACTTTAATTTATTTTAAATAATTTCTCTGAAGGAAATTGAAATTGTGATCTAGCAGATCCACCAACTTTTAATTAAATTACATTTTCTGCAAAATTTCTTAAAGGCAAAAGGCATGAAGGGCTTTGCCATGGATTCAATATGAACTTTGAAGTCTCTCGCCAACGACCTTTGATCCTTTTTGCTTAATGTTACCACTTTAATTTATTTTAAATAATTTCTCTGAAGGAAATTGAAATATTGAACTAGCAGATCCACCAACTTCTAATTAAATTACATTTTCTGCAAAATTTCTTAAAGGCAAAAGGCATGAAGGGCTTTGCCATGGATTCAATATGAACTTTGAAGTCTCTCGCCAACGATCTTTGATCCTTTTTGCTTAATATTACCACTTTAATTTATTTTAAATAATTTCTCTGAAGGAAATTGAAATTGTGATCTAGCAGATCCACCAACTTCTAATTAAATTACATTTTCTGCAAAATTTCTTAAAGGCAAAAGGCATGAAGGGCTTTGCCATGGATTCAATATGAACCTTGAAGTCTCTCGCCAACGACCTTTGATCCTTTTTGCTTAATATTACCACTTTAATTTATTTTAAATAATTTCTCTGAAGGAAATTGAAATATTGAACTAGCAGATCCACCAACTTCTAATTAAATTACATTTTCTGCAAAATTTCTTAAAGGCAAAAGGCATGAAGGGCTTTGCCATGGATTCAATATGAACTTTGAAGTCTCTCGCCAACGACCTTTGATCCTTTTTGCTTAATATTACCACTTTAATTTATTTTAAATAATTTCTCTGAAGGAAATTAAAATATTGATCTAGCAGATCCACCAACTTCTAATTAAATTACATTTTCTGCAAAATTTTTTAAAGGCAAAAGGCATGAAGGGCTTTGCCATGGATTCAATATGAACTTTGAAGTCTCTCGCCAACGATCTTTGATCCTTTTTGCTTAATATTATGACTTTAATTTATTTTAAATAATTTCTCTGAAGGAAATTGAAATTGTGATCTAGCAGATCCACCAACTTCTAATTAAATTACATTTTCTGCAAAATTTCTTAAAGGCAAAAGGCATGAAGGGCTTTGCCATGGATTCAATATGAACTTTGAAGTCTCTCGCCAACGATCTTTGATCCTTTTTGCTTAATATTACCACTTTAATGTATTTTAAATAATTTCTCTGAAGGAAATTGAAATTGTGATCTAGCAGATCCACCAACTTCTAATTAAATTACATTTTCTGCAAAATTTCTTAAAGGCAAAAGGCATAAAGGGCTTTGCCATGGATTCAATATGAACTTTGAAGTCTCTCGCCAACGATCTTTGATCCTTTTTGCTTAATATTACCACTTTAATTTATTTTAAATTATTTCTCTGAAGGAAATTGAAATTGTGATCTAGCAGATCCATCAACTTCTAATTAAATTACATTTTCTGCAAAATTTCTTAAAGGCAAAAGGCATGAAGGGCTTTGCCATGGATTCAATATGAACTTTGAAGTCCCTCGCCAACGATCTTTGATCCTTTTTGCTTAATATTATGACTTTGATTTATTTTAAATAATTTCTCTGAAGGAAATTGAAATTGTGATCTAGCAGATCCACCAACTTCTAATTAAATTACATTTTCTGCAAAATTTCTTAAAGGCAAAAGGCATGAAGGGCTTTACCATGGATTAAATATGAACATTGAAGTCTCTCGCCAACGATCTTTGATCCTTTTTGCATAATATTACCACTTTAATTTATTTTAAATAATTTCTCTGAAGGAAATTGAAATTGTGATCTAGCAGATCCAACAACTTCTAATTAAATTACATTTTCTGTAAAATTTCTTAAAGGCAAAAGGCATGAAGGGCTTTGCCATGGATTCAATATGAACTTTGAAGTCTCTCGCCAACGATCTTTGATCCTTTTTGCTTAATATTATGACTTTAATTTATTTTAAATAATTTCTCTGAAGGAAATTGAAATTGTGATCTAGCAGATCCACCAACTTCTAATTAAATTACATTTTCTGCAAAATTTCTTAAAGGCAAAAGGCATGAAGGGCTTTGCCATGGATTCAATATGAACTTTGAAGTCCCTCGCCAACGATCTTTGATCCTTTTTGCTTAATATTATGACTTTGATTTATTTTAAATAATTTCTCTGAAGGAAATTGAAATAGTGATCTAGCAGATCCATCAACTTCTAATTAAATTACATTTTCTGCAAAATTTCTTAAAGGCAAAAGGCATGAAGGGCTTTGCCATGGATTCAATATGAACATTGAAGTCTCTCGCCAACGATCTTTGATCCTTTTTGCTTAATATTACCACTTTAATTTATTTTAAATAATTTCTCTGAAGGAAATTGAAATTGTGATCTAGCAGATCCACCAACTTCTAATTAAATTACATTTTCTGCAAAATTTCTTAAAGGCAAAAGGTATGAAGGGCTTTGCCATGGATTCAATATGAACTTTGAAGTCCCTCGCCAACGATCTTTGATCCTTTTTGCTTAATATTACGACTTTAATTTATTTTAAATAATTTCTCTGAAGGAAATTGAAATAGTGATCTAGCAGATCCATCAACTTCTAATTAAATTAAATTTTCTGCAAAATTTCTTAAAGGCAAAAGGCATGAAGGGCTTTGCCATGGATTCAATATGAACTTTGAAGTCTCTCGCCAACGATCTTTGATCCTTTTTGCTTAATATTACCACTTTAATTTATTTTAAATAATTTCTCTGAAGGAAATTGAAATTGTGATCTAGCAGATCCACCAACTTCTAATTAAATTACATTTTCTGCAAAATTTCTTAAAGGCAAAAGGCATGAAGGGCTTTGCCATGGAGTCAATATGAACTTTGAAGTCTCTCGCCAACGATCTTTGATCCTTTTTGCTCAATATTACCACTTTAATTTATTTTAAATAATTTCTCTGAAGGAAATTGAAATAGTGATCTAGCAAATCCACCAACTTCTAATTAAATTACATTTTCTGCAAAATTTCTTAAAGGCAAAAGGCATGAAGGGCTTTGCCGTGGATTCAATATGAACTTTGAAGTCTCTCGCCAACGATCTTTGATCCTTTTTGCTTAATATTACGACTTTAAATTATTTTAAATAATATCTCTGAAGGAAATTGAAATATTGAACTAGCAGATCCACCAACTTATAATTAAATTAAATTTTCTGCAAAATTTCTTAAAGGCAAAAGGCATGAAGGGCTTTGCCATGGATTCAATATGAACTTTGAAGTCTCTCGCCAACGATCTTTGATCCTTTTTGCTTAATATTACGACTTTAAATTATTTTAAATAATTTCTCTGAAGGAAATTGAAATATTGATCTAGCAGATCAACCAACTTCTAATTAAATTACATTTTCTGCAAAATTTCTTAAAGGCAAAAGGCATGAAGGGCTTTGCCATGGATTCAATATGAACTTTGAAGTCCCTCGCCAACGATCTTTTTGCTTAATATTACGACTTTAATTTATTTTAAATAATTTCTCTGAAGGAAATTGAAATATTGAACTAGCAGATCCACCAACTTATAATTAAATTACATTTTCTGCAAATTTTCTTAAAGGCAAAAGGCATGAAGGGCTTTGCCATGGATTCAATATGAACTTTGAAGTCTCTCGCCAACGATCTTTGATCCTTTTTGCTTAATATTACCACTTTAATTTATTTTAAATAATTTCTCTGAAGGAAATTGAAATTGTGATCTAGCAGATCCACCAACTTCTAATTAAATTACATTTTCTGCAAAATTTCTTAAAGGCAAAAGGCATGAAGGGCTTTGCCATGGATTCAATATGAACTTTGAAGTCTCTCGCCAACGATCTTTGATCCTTTTTGCTTAATATTACGACTTTAAATTATTTTAAATAATTTCTCTGAAGGAAATTGAAATATTGATCTAGCAGATCAACCAACTTCTAATTAAATTACATTTTCTGCAAAATTTCTTAAAGGCAAAAGGCATGAAGGGCTTTGCCATGGATTCAATATGAACTTTGAAGTCCCTCGCCAACGATCTTTTTGCTTAATATTACGACTTTAATTTATTTTAAATAATTTCTCTGAAGGAAATTGAAATATTGAACTAGCAGATCCACCAACTTATAATTAAATTACATTTTCTGATCCTTTTTGCATAATATTAAATTTATTTTAAATAATTTCTCTGAAGGAAATTGTGATTAGCAGATCCACCAACTTCTAATTAAATTAAATATTTCTTTGATCCTTTTTGCTTAATATTACGACTTTAAATTATTTTAAATAATTTCTCTGAAGGAAATTGAAATATTGATCTAGCAGATCAACCAACTTCTAATTAAATTACATTTTCTGCAAAATTTCTTAAAGGCAAAAGGCATGAAGGGCTTTGCCATGGATTCAATATGAACTTTGAAGTCCCTCGCCAACGATCTTTTTGCTTAATATTACGACTTTAATTTATTTTAAATAATTTCTCTGAAGGAAATTGAAATATTGAACTAGCAGATCCACCAACTTATAATTAAATTACATTTTCTGCAAATTTTCTTAAAGGCAAAAGGCATGAAGGGCTTTGCCATGGATTCAATATGAACTTTGAAGTCTCTCGCCAACGATCTTTGATCCTTTTTGCTTAATATTACCACTTTAATTTATTTTAAATAATTTCTCTGAAGGAAATTGAAATATTGATCTAGCAGATCAACCAACTTCTAATTAAATTACATTTTCTGCAAAATTTCTTAAAGGCAAAAGGCATGAAGGGCTTTGCCATGGAGTCAATATGAACTTTGAAGTCTCTCGCCAACGATCTTTGATCCTTTTTGCTCAATATTACCACTTTAATTTATTTTAAATAATTTCTCTGAAGAAAATTGAAATTGTGATCTAGCAGATCCACCAACTTCTAATTAAATTACATTTTCTGCAAAATTTCTTAAAGGCAAAAGGTATGAAGAGCTTTGCCATGGATTCAATATGAACTTTGAAGTCCCTCGCCAACGATCTTTGATCCTTTTTGCATAATATTACCACTTTAACTTATTTTAAATTATTTCTCTGAAGGAAATTGAAATAGTGATCTAGCAAATCCACCAACTTCTAATTAAATTACATTTTCTGCAAAATTTCTTAAAGGCAAAAGGCATGAAGGGCTTTGCCATGGATTCAATATGAACTTTGAAGTCTCTCGCCAACGATCTTTGATCCTTTTTGCTTAATATTACGACTTTAAATTATTTTAAATAATATCTCTGAAGGAAATTGAAATTGTGATCTAGCAGATCCACCAACTTCTAATTAAATTACATTTTCTGCAAAATTTCTTAAAGGCAAAAGGCATGAAGGGCTTTACCATGGATTCAATATGAACTTTGAAGTCTCTCGCCAACGATCTTTGATCCTTTTTGCTTAATATTACCACTTTAAATTATTTTAAATAATTTCTCTGAAGGAAATTGAAATATTGATCTAGCAGATCAACCAACTTCTAATTAAATTACATTTTCTGCAAAATTTCTTAAAGGTAAAAGGCATGAAGGGCTTTGCCATGGATTCAATATGAACTTTGAAGTCCCTCGCCAACGATCTTTTTGCTTAATATTACGACTTTAATTTATTTTAAATAATTTCTCTGAAGGAAATTGAAATATTGAACTAGCAGATCCACCAACTTATAATTAAATTACATTTTCTGCAAATTTTCTTAAAGGCAAAAGGCATGAAGGGCTTTGCCATGGATTCAATATGAACTTTGAAGTCTCTCGCCAACGATCTTTGATCCTTTTTGCTTAATATTACCACTTTAATTTATTTTAAATAATTTCTCTGAAGGAAATTGAAATTGTGATCTAGCAGATCCACCAACTTCTAATTAAATTACATTTTCTGCAAAATTTCTTAAAGGCAAAAGGCATGAAGGGCTTTGCCATGGATTCAATATGAACTTTGAAGTCTCTCGCCAACGATCTTTGATCCTTTTTGCTTAATATTACGACTTTAAATTATTTTAAATAATTTCTCTGAAGGAAATTGAAATATTGATCTAGCAGATCAACCAACTTCTAATTAAATTACATTTTCTGCAAAATTTCTTAAAGGCAAAAGGCATGAAGGGCTTTGCCATGGATTCAATATGAACTTTGAAGTCCCTCGCCAACGATCTTTTTGCTTAATATTACGACTTTAATTTATTTTAAATAATTTCTCTGAAGGAAATTGAAATATTGAACTAGCAGATCCACCAACTTCTAATTAAATTACATTTTCTGCAAATTTTCTTAAAGGCAAAAGGCATGAAGGGCTTTGCCATGGATTCAATATGAACTTTGAAGTCTCTCGCCAACGATCTTTGATCCTTTTTGCTTAATATTACCACTTTAATTTATTTTAAATAATTTCTCTGAAGGAAATTGAAATATTGATCTAGCAGATCAACCAACTTCTAATTAAATTACATTTTCTGCAAAATTTCTTAAAGGCAAAAGGCATGAAGGGCTTTGCCATGGATTCAATATGAACTTTGAAGTCCCTCGCCAACGATCTTTTTGCTTAATATTACGACTTTAATTTATTTTAAATAATTTCTCTGAAGGAAATTGAAATATTGAACTAGCAGATCCACCAACTTCTAATTAAATTACATTTTCTGCAAATTTTCTTAAAGGCAAAAGGCATGAAGGGCTTTGCCATGGATTCAATATGAACTTTGAAGTCCCTCGCCAACGATCTTTGATCCTTTTTGCTTAATATTATGACTTTGATTTATTTTAAATAATTTCTCTGAAGGAAATTGAAATAGTGATCTAGCAGATCCATCAACTTCTAATTAAATTACATTTTCTGCAAAATTTCTTAAAGGCAAAAGGCATGAAGGGCTTTGCCATGGATTCAATATGAACTTTGAAGTCTCTCGCCAACGATCTTTGATCCTTTTTGCTTAATATTACCACTTTAATTTATTTTAAATAATTTCTCTGAAGGAAATTGAAATTGTGATCTAGCAGATCCACCAACTTCTAATTAAATTACATTTTCTGCAAAATTTCTTAAAGGCAAAAGGCATGAAGGGCTTTGCCATGGATTCAATATGAACTTTGAAGTCTCTCGCCAACGATCTTTGATCCTTTTTGCTTAATATTACGACTTTAAATTATTTTAAATAATTTCTCTGAAGGAAATTGAAATATTGATCTAGCAGATCAACCAACTTCTAATTAAATTACATTTTCTGCAAAATTTCTTAAAGGCAAAAGGCATGAAGGGCTTTGCCATGGATTCAATATGAACTTTGAAGTCCCTCGCCAACGATCTTTTTGCTTAATATTACGACTTTAATTTATTTTAAATAATTTCTCTGAAGGAAATTGAAATATTGAACTAGCAGATCCACCAACTTCTAACTAAATTACATTTTCTGCAAATTTTCTTAAAGGCAAAAGGCATGAAGGGCTTTGCCATGGATTCAATATGAACTTTGAAGTCTCTCGCCAACGATCTTTGATCCTTTTTGCTTAATATTACCACTTTAATTTATTTTAAATAATTTCTCTGAAGGAAATTGAAATATTGAACTAGCAGATCCACCAACTTCTAATTAAATTACATTTTCTGCAAATTTTCTTAAAGGCAAAAGGCATGAAGGGCTTTGCCATGGATTCAATATGAACTTTGAAGTCTCTCGCCAACGATCTTTGATCCTTTTTGCTTACATATTTTCTTTACATGGATTCAATATGAACTTTCGCCAACGATCTTTGATCCTTTTTGCTTAATATTACCACTTTAATTTATTTTAAATAATTTCTCTGAAGGAAATTGAAATATTGATCTAGCAGATCAACCAACTTCTAATTAAATTACATTTTCTGCAAAATTTCTTAAAGGCAAAAGGCATGAAGGGCTTTGCCATGGAGTCAATATGAACTTTGAAGTCTCTCGCCAACGATCTTTGATCCTTTTTGCTCAATATTACCACTTTAATTTATTTTAAATAATTTCTCTGAAGGAAATTGAAATTGTGATCTAGCAGATCCACCAACTTCTAATTAAATTACATTTTCTGCAAAATTTCTTAAAGGCAAAAGGTATGAAGAGCTTTGCCATGGATTCAATATGAACTTTGAAGTCTCTCGCCAACGATCTTTGATCCTTTTTGCTTAATATTACCACTTTAATTTATTTTAAATAATTTCTCTGAAGGAAATTGAAATTGTGATCTAGCAGATCCACCAACTTCTAATTAAATTACATTTTCTGCAAAATTTCTTAAAGGCAAAAGGCATGAAGGGCTTTGCCATGGATTCAATATGAACTTTGAAGTCTCTCGCCAACGACCTTTGATCCTTTTTGCTTAATATTACCACTTTAATTTATTTTAAATAATTTCTCTAAAGGAAATTGAAATATTGAACTAGCAGATCCACCAACTTCTAATTAAATTACATTTTCTGCAAAATTTCTTAAAGGCAAAAGGCATGAAGGGCTTTGCCATGGATTCAATATGAACTTTGAAGTCTCTCGCCAAAGATCTTTGATCCTTTTTGCTTAATATTACCACTTTAATTTATTTTAAATAATTTCTCTGAAGGAAATTGAAGTTGTGATCTAGCAGATCCACCAACTTTTAATTAAATTACATTTTCTGCAAAATTTCTTAAAGGCAAAAGGCATGAAGGGCTTTGCCATGGATTCAATATGAACTTTGAAGTCTCTCGCCAACGATCTTTGATCCTTTTTGCTTAATATTACCACTTTAATTTATTTTAAATAATTTCTCTGAAGGAAATTGAAATTGTGATCTAGCAGATCCACCAACTTCTAATTAAATTACATTTTCTGCAAAATTTCTTAAAGGCAAAAGGCATGAAGGGCTTTGCCATGGATTCAATATGAACTTTGAAGTCTCTCGCCAACGATCTTTGATCCTTTTTGCTTAATATTACCACTTTAATTTATTTTAAATTATTTCTCTGAAGGAAATTGAAATTGTGATCTAGCAGATCCATCAACTTCTAATTAAATTACATTTTCTGCAAAATTTCTTAAAGGCAAAAGGCATGAAGGGCTTTGCCATGGATTCAATATGAACTTTGAAGTCCCTCGCCAACGATCTTTGATCCTTTTTGCTTAATATTACCACTTTAATTTATTTTAAATAATTTCTCTGAAGGAAATTGAAATTGTGATCTAGCAGATCCACCAACTTCTAATTAAATTACATTTTCTGCAAAATTTCTTAAAGGCAAAAGGCATGAAGGGCTTTGCCATGGATTCAATATGAACTTTGAAGTCTCTCGCCAACGATCTTTGATCCTTTTTGCTTAATATTACCACTTTAATTTATTTTAAATTATTTCTCTGAAGGAAATTGAAATTGTGATCTAGCAGATCCATCAACTTATAATTAAATTACATTTTTTGCAAAAATTCTTAAAGGCAAAAGGCATGAAGGGCTTTGACATGGATTCAATATGAACTTTGAAGTCTCTCGCCAACGATCTTTGATCCTTTTTGCTTAATATTACCACTTTAATTTATTTTAAATTATTTCTCTGAAGGAAATTGAAATTGTGATCTAGCAGGTCCACCAACTTCTAATTAAATTACATTTTCTGCAAAATTTCTTAAAGGCAAAAGGCATGAAGGGCTTTGCCATGGATTCAATATGAACATTGAAGTCTCTCGCCAACGATCTTTGATCCTTTTTGCTTAATATTACCACTTTAATTTATTTTAAATTATTTCTCTGAAGGAAATTGAAATGTTGATCTAGCAGATCAACCAACTTCTAATTAAATTACATTTTCTGCAAAATTTCTTAAAGGCAAAAGGTATGAAGGGCTTTGCCATGGATTCAATATGAACTTTGAAGTCCCTCGCCAACGATCTTTGATCCTTTTTGCATAATATTACCACTTTAATTTATTTTAAATAATTTCTCTGAAGGAAATTGAAATTGTGATCTAGCAGATCCACCAACTTCTAATTAAATTACATTCATTCATTCATTTTCAACCGCTTATCCTTATTGGGGTCGCGGGCCCATGACATCCAAATTAGCAGCCCACGCTTGTCGATCCTCCGCCACTTCAGGAAGATGTTCGGGTTCGATCCCGAGGCGTTCCAAGGCAAGATTCTGAATTTGATTCAGCCACCTTGTCCTAGGTCTGCCTCGAGGCCGAGGTCTCCTCACAATGGCTTGCATAGCTTTTCTGGGGAATCTTTCTTCATTCATGCGTTGAACATGTCCATACCATCGAAGTTGTGATCTCTCAACCCGAAGAAGCAGCTCCTCGACTCTTAGTTCCTCACGAACGGCCACATTCCTCACTCGATCTCTACGAGTGATTCCCTTAACCGCTCGAAGGTACCTCATCTCGGCAGCTTGTACTCGCGATCTTACCCTTTCGGCCATTACCCAAATCTCATGACCATAGGTGAGAATAGGAATGAACACAGCTTTAAAGACCGATAATTTAGCCGATCGACTAAGCTCGACCTTCCTCAGCACGCTTCTGCCAAGCTCCCTCATTACTGCAGAAGCCTGACCGATTCGCGACGAGAGTTCTGCCTCCATCCTACCATCACTCGTGAATAACACCCCGAGATACTTGAACTTCTCCACCTGTGTCAATGAGTCTCCACTAACATGTAGAGTGCATTCCACAGATTGTCGGGAAATCACCATTACTTCCGACTTACCCACGTTCACCTTCATACCTGTTTCGGCACAAATATTTACAAATCGGTCAAGTGTGCGCTGAAGCTCTTCTTCGGAAGATCCAAAAAGAACCAAATCATCTGCATAGAGGAGATGGCTCACCCTGAAATCCCCAATACGAATCGCATTCCGCCCCCGACTGCGTTCCATAATCTTGTCCATGTATATTATGAACAACAATGGTGATAGAACACACCCTTGACGCAGTCCAACACCCACTTGAAAACCTTCCGATTTGGATCCGTTTACACGAACACAGCTACTGCAGTCTCTGTACAATGACTGAATGGCTCCTACCAATTCTTCATCCAGTCCGTACTCGTGCAGTACATCCCAAAGTTGTTCTCTCGGTACTCGGTCATATGCTTTTTCCAAATCTATGAAACAAGCATAGAGTGGAATTGCATACTCCCAAGCCTTTTCGACAATCATCCTCAGGGTAAAAAGCTGATCCGTGGTGCTTCTACCAGGTCTGAAACCGCATTGTTCCTCACCCAGTCTGGGTTCGACTATTTCTCGGCATCTTCTCTCAAGGATTTTGGCATACACTTTGCCGGGCAAGCTCAGAAGGGAAATTCCCCTATAATTGGAGCAATCTTTCTTGTTTCCCTTCTTGAATATGGGTACAATGACCCCAACTTGCCAGTCCTTTGGTGCTCTCCCACTTTGCCAAGCCACCTTAATGACACGCGTGAGCCAATTAACACCCACTATACCCATGAGTTTTAGCATTTCGGGACGTATTTCGTCAATTCCTGCAGCTTTTCCATCCTTCAATTTACTAATCGCATACAGGACTTCACTCTCTGAAGGACTACTTTCCTCCCTGTCTTTACTCGTGGGTACGTCATCATCAGTGCCTTGCTGAGGATTGAGCAATTCTGAGAAGTACTCTTTCCAGCGATTTAAAACCTCTTCCTCTTTGGTCAGAAGATTCCCTTCCTTGGATGTTACTCCTTGGATGGAATTGCTCTTCTTCCCTCGGAGTCTTCGGACTGTTTGCCAGAAAGTTTTGTTTGCCGTCCTATAGTCAAGCTCCAGCTTTTCACCGAACTTTTTCCACGCCTCCTCTCTAGCGGCTTTAACTGCGAGCTTTGCAGCCTTTCGCGCCTCAACATAACGATCACGAGAATCAGAATCCTTACGTTGTATGTACAACTTGTAAGCCTTCTTTTTCTCTCCAACGGCTTCTTTTACTCCCGGTGTTCCCCACCAAGATGACCGTTTCACGTTGTTCGTCACATTAATGCGCTTAACGCCACAAGCTTCTGTAGCCGAGGCCAAAATGGCTGTTTGGAAGCAGGCCCATTCAGCCTCTATGTCAGAAGGAGACTGTGGAATTTGTTCAAACCTTTCTTGTATGCCCTTCACAAATTTTTCCTCAACGTCTTTCTTCTTGAGACTCTCCCACCTAATGCATTTAAGCACTTTGCTCTTACCCTTAGGTAGAGCGGGAGGATCTTCGTTGAGGTTAATTTTTGCAAAGAGCAGGTGGTGATCAGTTGACAGTTCAGCACTGTTAAAAACTCGAACGTCTTGGACAATTCTTCTATCAACACCGGGAACCAGGACAAAGTCAATTATTGTCTTAAGTCCTCGTTTTGTGTCTTCCCAGGTGTATTTATGAATCTCCTTGTGCTGGAAAAAGGTATTCATGATCGAATAACCTTTGATTGCGCAGAAATCCAGCAACATTTTACCGTTCGGGTTCTCACTCTTATCCCCGTTCTTCCCAATCACACCCGTCCATGTCTCAGAGTCAACACCAACATGGGCATTGAAATCCCCAAACAACACAACTGAATCCGCTTCAGAAGATGCCTTATTCAGGACTTCCTCCACTTCATCTAGGAAAGCTGGGTACTCTGACGATGCGTTCGGTGCGTACACCTGCAACACCGCCAGGGAAGATCTCTCAAGTTTGATCTTGATACCCATCACTCTCCCACTGTGTGTCCAGACATCACAAACCCTGTCTGACAGCCGAGGGCTTGTGAGTATCCCCACACCCGCCTGTGCAGACATTTCCGGTGCCACTCCGGACAGGAAAAGTTGCCACCCTTCCTCAAGATCCACAGTTCCACTACCTCTTTGCTTAGTAGACGAAACACCAATTATATCTAATTGGAATCTTTTTGCTTCGCTCTCAAGCTCCTGGTGCTTCCCTGTGAGTTAAATTAAATTACATTTTCTGCAAAATTTCTTAAAGGCAAAAGGCATGAAGGGCTTTGCCATGGATTCAATATGAACTTTGAAGTCTCTCGCCAACTATCTTTGATCCTTTTTGCTTAATATTACCACTTTAATTTATTTTAAATTATTTCTCTGAAGGAAATTGAAATTGTGATCTAGCAGATCCATCAACTTCTAATTAAATTACATTTTCTGCAAAATTTCTTAAAGGCAAAAGGCATGAAGGGCTTTGCCATGGATTCAATATGAACTTTGAAGTCTCTCGCCAACGATCTTTGATCCTTTTTGCTTAATATTATGACTTTAATTTATTTTAAATAATTTCTCTGAAGGAAATTGAAATTGTGATTAAGCAGATCCACCAACTTCTAATTAAATTACATTTTCTGCAAAATTTCTTAAAGGCAAAAGGCATGAAGGGCTTTGCCATGGATTCAATATGAACATTGAAGTCTCTCGCCAACGATCTTTGATCCTTTTTGCTTTATATTACCACTTTAATTTATTTTAAATTATTTCTCTGAAGGAAATTGAAATATTGATCTAGCAGACCAACCAACTTCTAATTAAATTACATTTTCTGCAAAATTTCTTAAAGGCAAAAGGCATGAAGGGCTTTGCCATGGATTCAATATGAACTTTGAAGTCTCTCGCCAACGACTTTTGATCCTTTTTGCTTAATATTACGACTTTAATTTATTTTAAATAATTTCTCTGAAGGAAATTGAAATATTGAACTAGCAGATCCACCAATTTCTAATTAAATTACATTTTCTGCAAAATTTCTTAAAGGCAAAAAGCCATGAAGGGCTTTGCCATGGATTCAATATGAACTTTGAAGTCTCTCGCCAACGATCTTTGATCCTTTTTGCTTAATATTACCACTTTAATTTATTTTAAATAATTTCTCTGAAGGAAATTGAAATTGTGATCTAGCAGATCCACCAACTTCTAATTAAATTACATTTTCTGCAAAATTTCTTAAAGGCAAAAGGCATGAAGGGCTTTGCCATGGATTCAATATGAACTTTGAAGTCTCTCGCCAACGACTTTTGATCCTTTTTGCTTAATATTACGACTTTAATTTATTTTAAATAATTTCTCTGAAGGAAATTGAAATATTGAACTAGCAGATCCACCAATTTCTAATTAAATTACATTTTCTGCAAAATTTCTTAAAGGCAAAAGGCATGAAGGGCTTTGCCATGGATTCAATATGAACTTTGAAGTCTCTCGCCAACGATCTTTGATCCTTTTTGCATAATATTACCACTTTAATTTATTTTAAATAATTTCTCTGAAGGAAATTGAAATTGTGATCTAGCAGATCCACCAACTTCTAATTAAATTACATTTTCTGCAAAATTTCTTAAAGGCAAAAGGCATGAAGGGCTTTGCCATGGATTCAATATGAACTTTGAAGTCTCTCGCCAACGACTTTTGATCCTTTTTGCTTAATATTACGACTTTAATTTATTTTAAATAATTTCTCTGAAGGAAATTGAAATATTGAACTAGCAGATCCACCAATTTCTAATTAAATTACATTTTCTGCAAAATTTCTTAAAGGCAAAAGGCATGAAGGGCTTTGCCATGGATTCAATATGAACTTTGAAGTCTCTCGCCAACGATCTTTGATCCTTTTTGCATAATATTACCACTTTAATTTATTTTAAATAATTTCTCTGAAGGAAATTGAAATTGTGATCTAGCAGATCCACCAACTTCTAATTAAATTACATTTTCTGCAAAATTTCTTAAAGGCAAAAGGCATGAAGGGCTTTGCCATGGATTCAATATGAAGTTTGAAGTCTCTCGCCAACGACTTTTGATCCTTTTTGCTTAATATTACGACTTTAATTTATTTTAAATAATTTCTCTGAAGGAAATTGAAATATTGAACTAGCAGATCCACCAATTTCTAATTAAATTACATTTTCTGCAAAATTTCTTAAAGGCAAAAAGCCATGAAGGGCTTTGCCATGGATTCAATATGAACTTTGAAGTCTCTCGCCAACGATCTTTGATCCTTTTTGCTTAATATTACCACTTTAATTTATTTTAAATAATTTCTCTGAAGGAAATTGAAATTGTGATCTAGCAGATCCACCAACTTCTAATTAAATTACATTTTCTGCAAAATTTCTTAAAGGCAAAAGGCATGAAGGGCTTTGCCATGGATTCAATATGAACTTTGAAGTCTCTCGCCAACGACTTTTGATCCTTTTTGCTTAATATTACGACTTTAATTTATTTTAAATAATTTCTCTGAAGGAAATTGAAATATTGAACTAGCAGATCCACCAATTTCTAATTAAATTACATTTTCTGCAAAATTTCTTAAAGGCAAAAGGCATGAAGGGCTTTGCCATGGATTCAATATGAACTTTGAAGTCTCTCGCCAACGATCTTTGATCCTTTTTGCATAATATTACCACTTTAATTTATTTTAAATAATTTCTCTGAAGGAAATTGAAATTGTGATCTAGCAGATCCACCAACTTCTAATTAAATTACATTTTCTGCAAAATTTCTTAAAGGCAAAAGGCATGAAGGGCTTTGCCATGGATTCAATAAGAACCTTGAAGTCTCTCGCCAACGATCTTTGATCCTTTTTGCCTAATATTACCACTTTAATTTATTTTAAATAATTTCTCTGAAGGAAATTGAAATATTGATCTAGCAGACCAACCAACTTCTAATTAAATTACATTTTCTGCAAAATTTCTTAAAGGCAAAAGGCATGAAGGGCTTTGCCATGGATTCAATATGAACTTTGAAGTCTCTCGCCAACGATCTTTGATCCTTTTTGCATAATATTACCACTTTAATTTATTTTAAATAATTTCTCTGAAGGAAATTGAAATTGTGATCTAGCAGATCCACCAACTTCTAATTAAATTACATTTTCTGCAAAATTTCTTAAAGGCAAAAGGCATGAAGGGCTTTGCCATGGATTCAATATGAACTTTGAAGTCTCTCGCCAACGATCTTTGATCCTTTTTGCTTAATATTACCACTTTAATTTATTTTAAATTATTTCTCTGAAGGAAATTGAAATATTGATCTAGCAGACCAACCAACTTCTAATTAAATTACATTTTCTGCAAAATTTCTTAAAGGCAAAAGGCATGAAGGGCTTTGCCATGGATTCAATATGAACTTTGAAGTCCCTCGCCAACGATCTTTTTGCTTAATATTACGACTTTAATTTATTTTAAATAATTTCTCTGAAGGAAATTGAAATATTGAACTAGCAGATCCACCAACTTATAATTAAATTACATTTTCTGCAAAATTTCTTAAAGGCAAAAGGCATGAAGGGCTTTGCCATGGATTCAATATGAACTTTGAAGTCTCTCGCCAACGACTTTTGATCCTTTTTGCTTAATATTACGACTTTAATTTATTTTAAATAATTTCTCTGAAGGAAATTGAAATATTGAACTAGCAGATCCACCAATTTCTAATTAAATTACATTTTCTGCAAAATTTCTTAAAGGCAAAAAGCCATGAAGGGCTTTGCCATGGATTCAATATGAACTTTGAAGTCTCTCGCCAACGATCTTTGATCCTTTTTGCATAATATTACCACCTTAATTTATTTTAAATAATTTCTCTGAAGGAAATTGAAATTGTGATCTAGCAGATCCACCAACTTCTAATTAAATTACATTTTCTGCAAAATTTCTTAAAGGCAAAAGGCATGAAGGGCTTTGCCATGGATTCAATATGAACTTTGAAGTCTCTCGCCAACGATCTTTGATCCTTTTTGCATAATATTACCACTTTAATTTATTTTAAATAATTTCTCTGAAGGAAATTAAAATATTGATCTAGCAGATCCACCAACTTCTAATTAAATTACATTTTCTGCAAAATTTCTTAAAGGCAAAAGGCATGAAGGGCTTTGCCATGGATTCAATATGAACTTTGAAGTCTCTCGCCAACGATCTTTGATCCTTTTTGCTTAATATTACCACTTTAATTTATTTTAAATAATTTCTCTGAAGGAAATTGAAATTGTGATCTAGTCTCTCGCCAACGATCTTTGATCCTTTTTGCTTAATATTACCACTTTAATTTATTTTAAATAATTTCTCTGAAGGAAATTGAAATTGTGATCTAGCAGATCCACCAACTTCTAATTAAATTACATTTTCTGCAAAATTTCTTAAAGGCAAAAGGCATGAAGGGCTTTGCCATGGATTCAATAAGAACCTTGAAGTCTCTCGCCAACGATCTTTGATCCTTTTTGCCTAATATTACCACTTTAATTTATTTTAAATAATTTCTCTGAAGGAAATTAAAATATTGATCTAGCAGATCCACCAACTTCTAATTAAATTACATTTTCTGCAAAATTTCTTAAAGGCAAAAGGCATGAAGGGCTTTGCCATGGATTCAATATGAACTTTGAAGTCTCTCGCCAACGATCTTTGATCCTTTTTGCTTAATATTACCACTTTAATTTATTTTAAATAATTTCTCTGAAGGAAATTGAAATTGTGATCTAGCAGATCCATCAACTTCTAATTAAATTACATTTTCTGCAAAATTTCTTAAAGGCAAAAGGCATGAAGGGCTTTGCCATGGATTCAATATGAACTTTGAAGTCCCTCGCCAACGATCTTTGATCCTTTTTGCTTAATATTACGACTTTAATTTATTTTAAATAATTTCTCTGAAGGAAATTGAAATATTGAACTAGCAGATCCACCAACTTCTAATTAAATTACATTTTCTGCAAAATTTCTTAAAGGCAAAAGGTGTGAAGGGCTTTGCCATGGATTCAATATGAACTTTGAAGTCCCTCGCCAACGATCTTTGATCCTTTTTGCATAATATTACCACTTTAATTTATTTTAAATAATTTCTCTGAAGGAAATTGAAATTGTGATCTAGCAGATCCACCAACTTCTAATTAAATTAAATTTTCTGCAAAATTTCTTAAAGGCAAAAGGCATGAAGGGCTTTGCCATGGATTCAATATGAACTTTGAAGTCTCTCGCCAACGACCTTTGATCCTTTTTGCTTAATATTACCACTTTAATTTATTTTAAATAATTTCTCTGAAGGAAATTGAAATTGTGATCTAGCAGATCCACCAACTTCTAATTAAATTACATTTTCTGCAAAATTTCTTAAAGGCAAAAGGCATGAAGGGCTTTGCCATGGATTCAATATGAACTTTGAAGTCTCTCGCCAACGATCTTTGATCCTTTTTGCTCAATATTACCACTTTAATTTATTTTAAATAATTTCTCTGAAGGAAATTGAAATAGTGATCTAGCAGATCCACCAACTTCTAATTAAATTACATTTTCTGCAAAATTTCTTAAAGGCAAAAGGCATGAAGGGCTTTGCCATGGATTCAATATGAACTTTGAAGTCTCTCGCCAACGATCTTTGATCCTTTTTGCTTAATATTACGACTTTAAATTATTTTAAATAATATTTCTCTGAAGGAAATTGAAATATTGAACTAGCAGATCCACCAACTTATAATTAAATTACATTTTCTGCAAAATTTCTTAAAGGCAAAAGGCATGAAGGGCTTTGCCATGGATTCAATATGAACTTTGAAGTCTCTCGCCAACGATCTTTGATCCTTTTTGCTTAATATTACCACTTTAAATTATTTTAAATAATTTCTCTGAAGGAAATTGAAATATTGATCTAGCAGATCAACCAACTTCTAATTAAATTACATTTTCTGCAAAATTTCTTAAAGGCAAAAGGCATGAAGGGCTTTGCCATGGATTCAATATGAACTTTGAAGTCCCTCGCCAACGATCTTTTTGCTTAATATTACGACTTTAATTTATTTTAAATAATTTCTCTGAAGGAAATTGAAATATTGAACTAGCAGATCCACCAACTTATAATTAAATTACATTTTCTGCAAAATTTCTTAAAGGCAAAAGGCATGAAGGGCTTTGCCATGGATTCAATATGAACTTTGAAGTCTCTCGCCAACGATCTTTGATCCTTTTTGCTTAATATTACCACTTTAATTTATTTTAAATAATTTCTCTGAAGGAAATTGAAATTGTGATCTAGCAGATCCACCAACTTCTAATTAAATTACATTTTCTGCAAAATTTCTTAAAGGCAAAAGGCATGAAGGGCTTTGCCATGGATTCAATATGAACTTTGAAGTCTCTCGCCAACGATCTTTGATCCTTTTTGCTTAATATTACCACTTTAAAGGGCTTTATTTTAAATGAATTTCTCTGAAGGAAATTGAAATATTGATCTAGCAGATCAACCAACTTCTAATTAAATTACATTTTCTGCAAAATTTCTTAAAGGCAAAAGGCATGAAGGGCTTTGCCATGGATTCAATATGAACTTTGAAGTCCCTCGCCAACGATCTTTTTGCTTAATATTACGACTTTAATTTATTTTAAATAATTTCTCTGAAGGAAATTGAAATATTGAACTAGCAGATCCACCAACTTCTAATTAAATTACATTTTCTGCAAAATTTCTTAAAGGCAAAAGGCATGAAGGGCTTTGCCATGGATTCAATATGAACTTTGAAGTCTCTCGCCAACGATCTTTGATCCTTTTTGCTTAATATTACCACTTTAATTTATTTTAAATAATTTCTCTGAAGGAAATTGAAATTGTGATCTAGCAGATCCACCAACTTCTAATTAAATTACATTTTCTGCAAAATTTCTTAAAGGCAAAAGGCATGAAGGGCTTTGCCATGGATTCAATATGAACTTTGAAGTCTCTCGCCAACGATCTTTGATCCTTTTTGCTTAATATTACCACTTTAGCTTATTTTAAATTATTTCTCTGAAGGAAATTGAAATTGTGATCTAGCAGATCCATCAACTTCTAATTAAATTACATTTTCTGCAAAATTTCTTAAAGGCAAAAGGCATGAAGGGCTTTGCCATGGATTCAATATGAACTTTGAAGTCTCTCGCCAACGATCTTTGATCCTTTTTGCTTAATATTATGACTTTAATTTATTTTAAATAATTTCTCTGAAGGAAATTGAAATTGTGATCTAGCAGATCCACCAACTTCTAATTAAATTACATTTTCTGCAAAATTTCTTAAAGGCAAAAGGCATGAAGGGCTTTGCCATGGATTCAATATGAACTTTGAAGTCTCTCGCCAACGATCTTTGATCCTTTTTGCTTAATATTACCACTTTAATTTATTTTAAATAATTTTTCTGAAGGAAATTGAAATTGTGATCTAGCAGATCCACCAACTTCTAATTAAATTACATTTTCTGCAAAATTTCTTAAAGGCAAAAGGCATGAAGGGCTTTGCCATGGATTCAATATGAACTTTGAAGTCTCTCGCCAACGATCTTTGATCCTTTTTGCTTAATATTACCACTTTAATTTATTTTAAATTATTTCTCTGAAGGAAATTGAAATATTGATCTAGCAGACCAACCAACTTCTAATTAAATTACATTTTCTGCAAAATTTCTTAAAGGCAAAAGGCATGAAGGGCTTTGCCATGGATTCAATATGAACTTTGAAGTCCCTCGCCAACGATCTTTTTGCTTAATATTACGACTTTAATTTATTTTAAATAATTTCTCTGAAGGAAATTGAAATATTGAACTAGCAGATCCACCAATTTCTAATTAAATTACATTTTCTGCAAAATTTCTTAAAGGCAAAAGGCATGAAGGGCTTTGCCATGGATTCAATATGAACTTTGAAGTCCCTCGCCAACGATCTTTGATCCTTTTTGCTTAATATTACCACTTTAATTTATTTTAAATAATTTCTCTGAAGGAAATTGAAATTGTGATCTAGCAGATCCACCAACTTCTAATTAAATTACATTTTCTGCAAAATTTCTTAAAGGCAAAAGGCATGAAGGGCTTTGCCATGGATTCAATATGAACTTTGAAGTCTCTCGCCAACGACCTTTGATCCTTTTTGCTTAATATTACGACTTTAATTTATTTTAAATAATTTCTCTGAAGGAAATTGAAATATTGAACTAGCAGATCCACCAATTTCTAATTAAATTACATTTTCTGCAAAATTTCTTAAAGGCAAAAGGCATGAAGGGCTTTGCCATGGATTCAATATGAACTTTGAAGTCCCTCGCCAACGATCTTTGATCCTTTTTGCTTAATATTACCACTTTAATTTATTTTAAATAATTTCTCTGAAGGAAATTGAAATTGTGATCTAGCAGATCCACCAACTTCTAATTAAATTACATTTTCTGCAAAATTTCTTAAAGGCAAAAGGCATGAAGGGCTTTGCCATGGATTCAATATGAACTTTGAAGTCTCTCGCCAACGATCTTTGATCATTTTTGCATAATATTACCACTTTAATTTATTTTAAATAATTTCTCTGAAGGAAATTGAAATTGTGATCTAGCAGATCCACCAACTTTTAATTAAATTACATTTTCTGCAAAATTTCTTAAAGGCAAAAGGCATGAAGGGCTTTGCCATGGATTCAATATGAACTTTGAAGTCTCTCGCCAACGATCTTTGATCCTTTTTGCCTAATATTACCACTTTAATTTATTTTAAATAATTTCTCTGAAGGAAATTAAAATATTGATCTAGCAGATCCACCAACTTCTAATTAAATTACATTTTCTGCAAAATTTCTTAAAGGCAAAAGGCATGAAGGGCTTTGCCATGGATTCAATATGAACTTTGAAGTCTCTCGCCAACGATCTTTGATCCTTTTTGCTTAATATTACCACTTTAATTTATTTTAAATAATTTCTCTGAAGGAAATTGAAATTGTGATCTAGCAGATCCATCAACTTCTAATTAAATTACATTTTCTGCAAAATTTCTTAAAGGCAAAAGGCATGAAGGGCTTTGCCATGGATTCAATATGAACTTTGAAGTCTCTCGCCAACGATCTTTGATCCTTTTTGCCTAATATTACCACTTTAATTTATTTTAAATAATTTCTCTGAAGGAAATTAAAATATTGATCTAGCAGATCCACCAACTTCTAATTAAATTACATTTTCTGCAAAATTTCTTAAAGGCAAAAGGCATGAAGGGCTTTGCCATGGATTCAATATGAACTTTGAAGTCTCTCGCCAACGATCTTTGATCTTTTTTGCTTAATATTACCACTTTAATTTATTTTAAATAATTTCTCTGAAGGAAATTGAAATTGTGATCTAGCAGATCCATCAACTTCTAATTAAATTACATTTTCTGCAAAATTTCTTAAAGGCAAAAGGCATGAAGGGCTTTGCCATGGATTAAATAAGAACCTTGAAGTCTCTCGCCAACGATCTTTGATCCTTTTTGCTTAATATTACGACTTTAATTTATTTTAAATAATTTCTCTGAAGGAAATTAAAATATTGATCTAGCAGATCCACCAACTTCTAATTAAATTACATTTTCTGCAAAATTTCTTAAAGGCAAAAGGTGTGAAGGGCTTTGCCATGGATTCAATATGAACTTTGAAGTCCCTCGCCAACGATCTTTGATCCTTTTTGCATAATATTACCACTTTAATTTATTTTAAATAATTTCTCTGAAGGAAATTGAAATAGTGATCTAGCAGATCCACCAACTTCTAATTAAATTACATTTTCTGCAAAATTTCTTAAAGGCAAAAGGCATGAAGGGCTTTGCCATGGATTCAATATGAACTTTGAAGTCTCTCGCCAACGATCTTTGATCCTTTTTGCCTAATATTACCACTTTAATTTATTTTAAATAATTTCTCTGAAGGAAATTAAAATATTGATCTAGCAGATCCACCAACTTCTAATTAAATTACATTTTCTGCAAAATTTCTTAAAGGCAAAAGGCATGAAGGGCTTTGCCATGGATTCAATATGAACTTTGAAGTCTCTCGCCAACGATCTTTGATCCTTTTTGCATAATATTACCACTTTAATTTATTTTAAATAATTTCTCTGAAGGAAATTAAAATATTGATCTAGCAGATCCACCAACTTTTAATTAAATTACATTTTCTGCAAAATTTCTTAAAGGCAAAAGGCATGAAGGGCTTTGCCATGGATTCAATATGAACTTTGAAGTCTCTCGCCAACGATCTTTGATCCTTTTTGCTTAATATTACCACTTTAATTTATTTTAAATTATTTCTCTGAAGGAAATTAAAATATTGATCTAGCAGATCCACCAACTTTTAATTAAATTACATTTTCTGCAAAATTTCTTAAAGGCAAAAGGCATGAAGGGCTTTGCCATGGATTCAATATGAACTTTGAAGTCTCTCGCCAACGATCTTTGATCCTTTTTGCCTAATATTACCACTTTAATTTATTTTAAATAATTTCTCTGAAGGAAATTAAAATATTGATCTAGCAGATCCACCAACTTCTAATTAAATTACATTTTCTGCAAAATTTCTTAAAGGCAAAAGGCATGAAGGGCTTTGCCATGGATTCAATATGAACTTTGAAGTCTCTCGCCAACGATCTTTGATCCTTTTTGCTTAATATTACCACTTTAATTTATTTTAAATAATTTCTCTGAAGGAAATTGAAATTGTGATCTAGCAGATCCATCAACTTCTAATTAAATTACATTTTCTGCAAAATTTCTTAAAGGCAAAAGGCATGAAGGGCTTTGCCATGGATTCAATATGAACTTTGAAGTCTCTCGCCAACGATCTTTGATCCTTTTTGCATAATATTACCACTTTAATTTATTTTAAATAATTTCTCTGAAGGAAATTAAAATATTGATCTAGCAGATCCACCAACTTCTAATTAAATTACATTTTCTGCAAAATTTCTTAAAGGCAAAAGGCACGAAGGGCTTTGCCATGGATTCAGTATGAACATTGAAGTCTCTCGCCAACGATCTTTGATCCTTTTTGCTTAATATTACCACTTTAATTTATTTTAAATTATTTCTCTGAAGGAAATTGAAATATTGATCTAGCAGACCAACCAACTTCTAATTAAATTACATTTTCTGCAAAATTTCTTAAAGGCAAAAGGCATGAAGGGCTTTGCCATGGATTCAATATGAACTTTGAAGTCTCTCGCCAACGATCTTTGATCCTTTTTGCTTAATATTACCACTTTAATTTATTTTAAATAATTTTTCTGAAGGAAATTGAAATTGTGATCTAGCAGATCCACCAACTTCTAATTAAATTACATTTTCTGCAAAATTTCTTAAAGGCAAAAGGCATGAAGGGCTTTGCCATGGATTCAATATGGACATTGAAGTCTCTCGCCAACGATCTTTGATCCTTTTTGCTTAATATTACCACTTTAATTTATTTTAAATTATTTCTCTGAAGGAAATTGAAATATTGATCTAGCAGACCAACCAACTTCTAATTAAATTACATTTTCTGCAAAATTTCTTAAAGGCAAAAGGCATGAAGGGCTTTGCCATGGATTCAATATGAACTTTGAAGTCCCTCGCCAACGATCTTTTTGCTTAATATTACGACTTTAATTTATTTTAAATAATTTCTCTGAAGGAAATTGAAATATTGAACTAGCAGATCCACCAATTTCTAATTAAATTACATTTTCTGCAAAATTTCTTAAAGGCAAAAGGCATGAAGGGCTTTGCCATGGATTCAATATGAACTTTGAAGTCCCTCGCCAACGATCTTTGATCCTTTTTGCTTAATATTACCACTTTAATTTATTTTAAATAATTTCTCTGAAGGAAATTGAAATTGTGATCTAGCAGATCCACCAACTTCTAATTAAATTACATTTTCTGCAAAATTTCTTAAAGGCAAAAGGCATGAAGGGCTTTGCCATGGATTCAATATGAACTTTGAAGTCTCTCGCCAACGACCTTTGATCCTTTTTGCTTAATATTACCACTTTAATTTATTTTAAATAATTTCTCTGAAGGAAATTGAAATATTGAACTAGCAGATCCACCAATTTCTAATTAAATTACATTTTCTGCAAAATTTCTTAAAGGCAAAAGGCATGAAGGGCTTTGCCATGGATTCAATATGAACTTTGAAGTCCCTCGCCAACGATCTTTGATCCTTTTTGCTTAATATTACCACTTTAATTTATTTTAAATAATTTCTCTGAAGGAAATTGAAATTGTGATCTAGCAGATCCACCAACTTCTAATTAAATTACATTTTCTGCAAAATTTCTTAAAGGCAAAAGGCATGAAGGGCTTTGCCATGGATTCAATATGAACTTTGAAGTCTCTCGCCAACGATCTTTGATCATTTTTGCATAATATTACCACTTTAATTTATTTTAAATAATTTCTCTGAAGGAAATTGAAATTGTGATCTAGCAGATCCACCAACTTTTAATTAAATTACATTTTCTGCAAAATTTCTTAAAGGCAAAAGGCATGAAGGGCTTTGCCATGGATTCAATATGAACTTTGAAGTCTCTCGCCAACGATCTTTGATCCTTTTTGCCTAATATTACCACTTTAATTTATTTTAAATAATTTCTCTGAAGGAAATTAAAATATTGATCTAGCAGATCCACCAACTTCTAATTAAATTACATTTTCTGCAAAATTTCTTAAAGGCAAAAGGCATGAAGGGCTTTGCCATGGATTCAATATGAACTTTGAAGTCTCTCGCCAACGATCTTTGATCCTTTTTGCTTAATATTACCACTTTAATTTATTTTAAATAATTTCTCTGAAGGAAATTGAAATTGTGATCTAGCAGATCCATCAACTCCTAATTAAATTACATTTTCTGCAAAATTTCTTAAAGGCAAAAGGCATGAAGGGCTTTGCCATGGATTCAATATGAACTTTGAAGTCTCTCGCCAACGATCTTTGATCCTTTTTGCCTAATATTACCACTTTAATTTATTTTAAATAATTTCTCTGAAGGAAATTAAAATATTGATCTAGCAGATCCACCAACTTCTAATTAAATTACATTTTCTGCAAAATTTCTTAAAGGCAAAAGGCATGAAGGGCTTTGCCATGGATTAAATAAGAACCTTGAAGTCTCTCGCCAACGATCTTTGATCCTTTTTGCTTAATATTACGACTTTAATTTATTTTAAATAATTTCTCTGAAGGAAATTAAAATATTGATCTAGCAGATCCACCAACTTCTAATTAAATTACATTTTCTGCAAAATTTCTTAAAGGCAAAAGGTGTGAAGGGCTTTGCCATGGATTCAATATGAACTTTGAAGTCCCTCGCCAACGATCTTTGATCCTTTTTGCATAATATTACCACTTTAATTTATTTTAAATAATTTCTCTGAAGGAAATTGAAATTGTGATCTAGCAGATCCACCAACTTCTAATTAAATTACATTTTCTGCAAAATTTCTTAAAGGCAAAAGGCATGAAGGGCTTTGCCATGGATTCAATATGAACTTTGAAGTCTCTCGTCAACGATCTTTGATCCTTTTTGCCTAATATTACCACTTTAATTTATTTTAAATAATTTCTCTGAAGGAAATTAAAATATTGATCTAGCAGATCCACCAACTTCTAATTAAATTACATTTTCTGCAAAATTTCTTAAAGGCAAAAGGCATGAAGGGCTTTGCCATGGATTCAATATGAACTTTGAAGTCTCTCGCCAACGATCTTTGATCCTTTTTGCATAATATTACCACTTTAATTTATTTTAAATAATTTCTCTGAAGGAAATTAAAATATTGATCTAGCAGATCCACCAACTTTTAATTAAATTACATTTTCTGCAAAATTTCTTAAAGGCAAAAGGCATGAAGGGCTTTGCCATGGATTCAATATGAACTTTGAAGTCTCTCGCCAACGATCTTTGATCCTTTTTGCTTAATATTACCACTTTAATTTATTTTAAATTATTTCTCTGAAGGAAATTAAAATATTGATCTAGCAGATCCACCAACTTATAATTAAATTACATTTTCTGCAAAATTTCTTAAAGGCAAAAGGCATGAAGGGCTTTGCCATGGATTCAATATGAACTTTGAAGTCTCTCGCCAACGATCTTTGATCCTTTTTGCCTAATATTACCACTTTAATTTATTTTAAATAATTTCTCTGAAGGAAATTAAAATATTGATCTAGCAGATCCACCAACTTCTAATTAAATTACATTTTCTGCAAAATTTCTTAAATGCAAAAGGCATGAAGGGCTTTGCCATGGATTCAATATGAACTTTGAAGTCTCTCGCCAACGATCTTTGATCCTTTTTGCTTAATATTACCACTTTAATTTATTTTAAATAATTTCTCTGAAGGAAATTGAAATTGTGATCTAGCAGATCCATCAACTTCTAATTAAATTACATTTTCTGCAAAATTTCTTAAAGGCAAAAGGCATGAAGGGCTTTGCCATGGATTCAATAAAAACCTTGAAGTCTCTCGCCAACGATCTTTGATCCTTTTTGCTTAATATTACGACTTTAATTTATTTTAAATAATTTCTCTGAAGGAAATTAAAATATTGATCTAGCAGATCCACCAACTTCTAATTAAATTACATTTTCTGCAAAATTTCTTAAAGGCAAAAGGCATGAAGGGCTTTGCCATGGATTCAATATGAACTTTGAAGTCTCTCGCCAACGATCTTTGATCCTTTTTGCTTAATATTACCACTTTAATTTATTTTAAATAATTTCTCTGAAGGAAATTGAAATTGTGATCTAGCAGATCCATCAACTTCTAATTAAATTACATTTTCTGCAAAATTTCTTAAAGGCAAAAGGCATGAAGGGCTTTGCCATGGATTAAATAAGAACCTTGAAGTCTCTCGCCAACGATCTTTGATCCTTTTTGCTTAATATTACCACTTTAATTTATTTTAAATAATTTCTCTGAAGGAAATTAAAATATTGATCTAGCAGATCCACCAACTTCTAATTAAATTACATTTTCTGCAAAATTTCTTAAAGGCAAAAGGTGTGAAGGGCTTTGCCATGGATTCAATATGAACTTTGAAGTCCCTCGCCAACGATCTTTGATCCTTTTTGCATAATATTACCACTTTAATTTATTTTAAATAATTTCTCTGAAGGAAATTGAAATTGTGATCTAGCAGATCCACCAACTTCTAATTAAATTACATTTTCTGCAAAATTTCTTAAAGGCAAAAGGCATGAAGGGCTTTGCCATGGATTCAATATGAACTTTGAAGTCTCTCGCCAACGATCTTTGATCCTTTTTGCCTAATATTACCACTTTAATTTATTTTAAATAATTTCTCTGAAGGAAATTAAAATATTGATCTAGCAGATCCACCAACTTCTAATTAAATTACATTTTCTGCAAAATTTCTTAAAGGCAAAAGGCATGAAGGGCTTTGCCATGGATTCAATATGAACTTTGAAGTCTCTCGCCAACGATCTTTGATCCTTTTTGCATAATATTACCACTTTAATTTATTTTAAATAATTTCTCTGAAGGAAATTAAAATATTTATCTAGCAGATCCACCAACTTTTAATTAAATTACATTTTCTGCAAAATTTCTTAAAGGCAAAAGGCATGAAGGGCTTTGCCATGGATTCAATATGAACTTTGAAGTCTCTCGCCAACGATCTTTGATCCTTTTTGCTTAATATTACCACTTTAATTTATTTTAAATTATTTCTCTGAAGGAAATTAAAAGGGACAGATAATCCTAACCGGCTTATGTAGGTGAGATTCTTAACGTGAGCTAACTCGGAGTGCATGCAAATTCGATTTGATGCTGAAGTAGGGAGACGCCATTCAGTTATCTTGAACCAAATTCGTGAAATTATACAAGTTTTGTATTTGAACCAAAATGTCAAGGATTTGGATGAACTGACAGAAAAGTGTTATATGGGTGAAATGTAGACCATAATGTTCTCTATAATTTTGCCGTAGAACTTGAACTCATCGATTACTCAGAAGCCAAGATAAGCGAGGTTTTTTGTTTCTTAACTCGTTTTTTCATCCAGAGTGCCCCAAGTAGTCATTTGTTGAACTTCAACTATATCAAAGAATTGTTGTCTTTTGTGGGACTTTCCATTTAAAACCCTATTTTAAGTGTCTTGGTGGAGTAGAGGCAGTCAAATTGGCATCTGAGTGATTTCAAAGCGTTATTATGGGAAAAATCAATTTTTTCACACTTAAACGGCAAAATCGGAGTGATAGCGTAGTCTGAGCGGAAAATGATGTATGGACGAAATGTAGAGACAAATGTGCTCTACAATTATGTTGAAGTAATCATCAAAATCGGTTCAGCGACAGTCGAGATAATTGAGGTTATGTGATATTGAAATTGGTTTTTCGACTGTGGCGCCCCTGGTGTTGGTCTCACGAAGTTCAAATATTCTAGAAAGTTGTAGCATTTGGTGAGATCTTTCGTTTAAGCCCTCATTCATCAAAATCGGTCAAATAGAACCGGAGATATGATTTTTTGAATTTCGTGAACTTTGACCCCTCATATCTCCGGTTCTATTGAAACCACAGCGCGCATACGCACCATTTTGGAAACGTCCTAGACTGGACTACAACATACTAAAATTTCATTAACTTGCACAATGCCGTTTTTGAGAAAAGTGACTTTGAATTTCGATGAATTTTGACGCTATCACAGCGCCACCTGTGGTGACTTTTTGAACTTCCATCTGAAAGTGCTCATCGAGACGAAACCAAAAAGGTAAAATTTATGTCGCTATGTTAATTAGAACCGGAGATAGAGGCCGGTCAATGTTCGAACTTTGACCCCTTATAGCTCGGGTCAGGGGTTATGGATCGACTTAAGGTTTTTTTTGTTTGATAGGTATAATCAACGGCTACAACATACTAAATTTTCAGCCCGATGCACAATGGAATTTTTGAGTTATTTAACTTTTAAGATTTAAAAATTTTCTTTTTAAAAAAAGCGCCCCTAGCGGTGGTTTTATGAACTTGCGATGTTAGAAGGGGAAGTGGCATTTCACGAGAGCTTTCCAAAAAGCCCTCACTTTTTAAATTCTGACAATTAGAACCGGAGTTATGGCCATTTTAAGAATTTTTTTTTGGACCCTTATAGCTCGGGTCAGGGGGGTCGGGGGACCTTAAGTTTGGTATTGATGGAAAGCTCTAAGGCCCAGCTATAACATACTAAAATTTGAGTCCGCTGAATGCCATAGGGGCGGAGCTATTGAGAAAACAAAAAAAGGGGGGTCTTCAAAATGGCGGAAGGAGGGGTGGGGGGTGGGGGGTCAATGCACCAAGTTGCAATTTTCACCCGATATATAACCTTTGCCGAAAACCGCAAGTCGATATCTTTTTTAGTTTAGGAGCTATTAAGCTCCAAAGAGCGGCCGGCCGGCCGGCCGGCCGGCCGGGAACGTAAATTAGCCACATATATATTCGTGATCAGGAAGTGCTGAAACACATTTTGGCCAAATTTGAGGTCGATCGGACGACATGAAATTTTGTTAGGATTATAGTAGGTGAGATTGTTAAGAATCTCACCTAATATTGATCTAGCAGATCCATCAACTTCTAATTAAATTACATTTTCTGCAAAATTTCTTAAAGGCAAAAGGCATGAAGGGCTTTGCCATGGATTCAATATGAACTTTGAAGTCTCTCGCCAACGATCTTTGATCCTTTTTGCCTAATATTACCACTTTAATTTATTTTAAATAATTTCTCTGAAGGAAATTAAAATATTGATCTAGCAGATCCACCAACTTCTAATTAAATTACATTTTCTGCAAAATTTCTTAAAGGCAAAAGGCATGAAGGGCTTTGCCATGGATTCAATATGAACTTTGAAGTCTCTCGCCAACGATCTTTGATCCTTTTTGCTTAATATTACCACTTTAATTTATTTTAAATAAT
This sequence comes from Phlebotomus papatasi, assembly GCF_024763615.1. Taxonomy (NCBI): domain Eukaryota; kingdom Metazoa; phylum Arthropoda; class Insecta; order Diptera; family Psychodidae; genus Phlebotomus; species Phlebotomus papatasi. The sequence continues at coordinate 114,977 of NW_026604411.1, forward strand.
TTCTCTGAAGGAAATTGAAATTGTGATCTAGCAGATCCATCAACTTCTAATTAAATTACATTTTCTGCAAAATTTCTTAAAGGCAAAAGGCATGAAGGGCTTTGCCATGGATTCAATAAGAACCTTGAAGTCTCTCGCCAACGATCTTTGATCCTTTTTGCTTAATATTACGACTTTAATTTATTTTAAATAATTTCTCTGAAGGAATTTAAAATATTGATCTAGCAGATCCACCAACTTATAATTAAATTACATTTTCTGCAAAATTTCTTAAAGGCAAAAGGTGTGAAGGGCTTTGCCATGGATTCAATATGAACTTTGAAGTCCCTCGCCAACGATCTTTGATCCTTTTTGCATAATATTACCACTTTAATTTATTTTAAATAATTTCTCTGAAGGAAATTGAAATTGTGATCTAGCAGATCCATCAACTTCTAATTAAATTACATTTTCTGCAAAATTTCTTAAAGGCAAAAGGCATGAAGGGCTTTGCCATGGATTCAATATGAACTTTGAAGTCTCTCGCCAACGATCTTTGATCCTTTTTGCCTAATATTACCACTTTAATTTATTTTAAATAATTTCTCTGAAGGAAATTAAAATATTGATCTAGCAGATCCACCAACTTCTAATTAAATTACATTTTCTGCAAAATTTCTTAAAGGCAAAAGGCATGAAGGGCTTTGCCATGGATTCAATATGAACTTTGAAGTCTCTCGCCAACGATCTTTGATCCTTTTTGCTTAATATTACCACTTTAATTTATTTTAAATAATTTCTCTGAAGGAAATTGAAATTGTGATCTAGCAGATCCATCAACTTCTAATTAAATTACATTTTCTGCAAAATTTCTTAAAGGCAAAAGGCATGAAGGGCTTTGCCATGGATTCAATAAGAACCTTGAAGTCTCTCGCCAACGATCTTTGATCCTTTTTGCTTAATATTACGACTTTAATTTATTTTAAATAATTTCTCTGAAGGAATTTAAAATATTGATCTAGCAGATCCACCAACTTATAATTAAATTACATTTTCTGCAAAATTTCTTAAAGGCAAAAGGTGTGAAGGGCTTTGCCATGGATTCAATATGAACTTTGAAGTCCCTCGCCAACGATCTTTGATCCTTTTTGCATAATATTACCACTTTAATTTATTTTAAATAATTTCTCTGAAGGAAATTGAAATTGTGATCTAGCAGATCCATCAACTTCTAATTAAATTACATTTTCTGCAAAATTTCTTAAAGGCAAAAGGCATGAAGGGCTTTGCCATGGATTCAATAAGAACCTTGAAGTCTCTCGCCAACGATCTTTGATCCTTTTTGCTTAATATTACCACTTTAATTTATTTTAAATAATTTCTCTGAAGGAAATTAAAATATTGATCTAGCAGATCCACCAACTTCTAATTAAATTACATTTTCTGCAAAATTTCTTAAAGGCAAAAGGCATGAAGGGCTTTGCCATGGATTCAATATGAACTTTGAAGTCTCTCGCCAACGATCTTTGATCCTTTTTGCATAATATTACCACTTTAATTTATTTTAAATAATTTCTCTGAAGGAAATTAAAATATTTATCTAGCAGATCCACCAACTTTTAATTAAATTACATTTTCTGCAAAATTTCTTAAAGGCAAAAGGCATGAAGGGCTTTGCCATGGATTCAATATGAACTTTGAAGTCTCTCGCCAACGATCTTTGATCCTTTTTGCTTAATATTACCACTTTAATTTATTTTAAATTATTTCTCTGAAGGAAATTAAAAGGGACAGATAATCCTAACCGGCTTATGTAGGTGAGATTCTTAACGTGAGCTAACTCGGAGTGCATGCAAATTCGATTTGATGCTGAAGTAGGGAGACGCCATTCAGTTATCTTGAACCAAATTCGTGAAATTATACAAGTTTTGTATTTGAACCAAAATGTCAAGGATTTGGATGAACTGACAGAAAAGTGTTATATGGGTGAAATGTAGACCATAATGTTCTCTATAATTTTGCCGTAGAACTTGAACTCATCGATTACTCAGAAGCCAAGATAAGCGAGGTTTTTTGTTTCTTAACTCGTTTTTTCATCCAGAGTGCCCCAAGTAGTCATTTGTTGAACTTCAACTATATCAAAGAATTGTTGTCTTTTGTGGGACTTTCCATTTAAAACCCTATTTTAAGTGTCTTGGTGGAGTAGAGGCAGTCAAATTGGCATCTGAGTGATTTCAAAGCGTTATTATGGGAAAAATCAATTTTTTCACACTTAAACGGCAAAATCGGAGTGATAGCGTAGTCTGAGCGGAAAATGATGTATGGACGAAATGTAGAGACAAATGTGCTCTACAATTATGTTGAAGTAATCATCAAAATCGGTTCAGCGACAGTCGAGATAATTGAGGTTATGTGATATTGAAATTGGTTTTTCGACTGTGGCGCCCCTGGTGTTGGTCTCACGAAGTTCAAATATTCTAGAAAGTTGTAGCATTTGGTGAGATCTTTCGTTTAAGCCCTCATTCATCAAAATCGGTCAAATAGAACCGGAGATATGATTTTTTGAATTTCGTGAACTTTGACCCCTCATATCTCCGGTTCTATTGAAACCACAGCGCGCATACGCACCATTTTGGAAACGTCCTAGACTGGACTACAACATACTAAAATTTCATTAACTTGCACAATGCCGTTTTTGAGAAAAGTGACTTTGAATTTCGATGAATTTTGACGCTATCACAGCGCCACCTGTGGTGACTTTTTGAACTTCCATCTGAAAGTGCTCATCGAGACGAAACCAAAAAGGTAAAATTTATGTCGCTATGTTAATTAGAACCGGAGATAGAGGCCGGTCAATGTTCGAACTTTGACCCCTTATAGCTCGGGTCAGGGGTTATGGATCGACTTAAGGTTTTTTTTGTTTGATAGGTATAATCAACGGCTACAACATACTAAATTTTCAGCCCGATGCACAATGGAATTTTTGAGTTATTTAACTTTTAAGATTTAAAAATTTTCTTTTTAAAAAAAGCGCCCCTAGCGGTGGTTTTATGAACTTGCGATGTTAGAAGGGGAAGTGGCATTTCACGAGAGCTTTCCAAAAAGCCCTCACTTTTTAAATTCTGACAATTAGAACCGGAGTTATGGCCATTTTAAGAATTTTTTTTTGGACCCTTATAGCTCGGGTCAAGGGGGTCGGGGGACCTTAAGTTTGGTATTGATGGAAAGCTCTAAGGCCCAGCTATAACATACTAAAATTTGAGTCCGCTGAATGCCATAGGGGCGGAGCTATTGAGAAAACAAAAAAAGGGGGGTCTTCAAAATGGCGGAAGGAGGGGTGGGGGGTGGGGGGTCAATGCACCAAGTTGCAATTTTCACCCGATATATAACCTTTGCCGAAAACCGCAAGTCGATATCTTTTTTAGTTTAGGAGCTATTAAGCTCCAAAGAGCGGCCGGCCGGCCGGCCGGCCGGCCGGGAACGTAAATTAGCCACATATATATTCGTGATCAGGAAGTGCTGAAACACATTTTGGCCAAATTTGAGGTCGATCGGACGACATGAAATTTTGTTAGGATTATAGTAGGTGAGATTGTTAAGAATCTCACCTAATATTGATCTAGCAGATCCATCAACTTCTAATTAAATTACATTTTCTGCAAAATTTCTTAAAGGCAAAAGGCATGAAGGGCTTTGCCATGGATTCAATATGAACTTTGAAGTCTCTCGCCAACGATCTTTGATCCTTTTTGCCTAATATTACCACTTTAATTTATTTTAAATAATTTCTCTGAAGGAAATTAAAATATTGATCTAGCAGATCCACCAACTTCTAATTAAATTACATTTTCTGCAAAATTTCTTAAAGGCAAAAGGCATGAAGGGCTTTGCCATGGATTCAATATGAACTTTGAAGTCTCTCGCCAACGATCTTTGATCCTTTTTGCTTAATATTACCACTTTAATTTATTTTAAATAATTTCTCTGAAGGAAATTGAAATTGTGATCTAGCAGATCCATCAACTTCTAATTAAATTACATTTTCTGCAAAATTTCTTAAAGGCAAAAGGCATGAAGGGCTTTGCCATGGATTCAATAAGAACCTTGAAGTCTCTCGCCAACGATCTTTGATCCTTTTTGCTTAATATTACGACTTTAATTTATTTTAAATAATTTCTCTGAAGGAATTTAAAATATTGATCTAGCAGATCCACCAACTTATAATTAAATTACATTTTCTGCAAAATTTCTTAAAGGCAAAAGGTGTGAAGGGCTTTGCCATGGATTCAATATGAACTTTGAAGTCCCTCGCCAACGATCTTTGATCCTTTTTGCATAATATTACCACTTTAATTTATTTTAAATAATTTCTCTGAAGGAAATTGAAATTGTGATCTAGCAGATCCATCAACTTCTAATTAAATTACATTTTCTGCAAAATTTCTTAAAGGCAAAAGGCATGAAGGGCTTTGCCATGGATTCAATAAGAACCTTGAAGTCTCTCGCCAACGATCTTTGATCCTTTTTGCTTAATATTACGACTTTAATTTATTTTAAATAATTTCTCTGAAGGAAATTAAAATATAGATCTAGCAGATCCACCAACTTCTAATTAAATTACATTTTCTGCAAAATTTCTTAAAGGCAAAAGGCATGAAGGGCTTTGCCATGGATTCAATATGAACTTTGAAGTCTCTCGCCAACGATCTTTGATCATTTTTGCATAATATTACCACTTTAATTTATTTTAAATAATTTCTCTGAAGGAAATTGAAATTGTGATCTAGCAGATCCACCAACTTTTAATTAAATTACATTTTCTGCAAAATTTCTTAAAGGCAAAAGGCATGAAGGGCTTTGCCATGGATTCAATATGAACTTTGAAGTCTCTCGCCAACGATCTTTGATCCTTTTTGCCTAATATTACCACTTTAATTTATTTTAAATAATTTCTCTGAAGGAAATTAAAATATTGATCTAGCAGATCCACCAACTTCTAATTAAATTACATTTTCTGCAAAATTTCTTAAAGGCAAAAGGCATGAAGGGCTTTGCCATGGATTCAATATGAACTTTGAAGTCTCTCGCCACCGATCTTTGATCCTTTTTGCTTAATATTACCACTTTAATTTATTTTAAATAATTTCTCTGAAGGAAATTGAAATTGTGATCTAGCAGATCCATCAACTTCTAATTAAATTACATTTTCTGCAAAATTTCTTAAAGGCAAAAGGCATGAAGGGCTTTGCCATGGATTCAATATGAACTTTGAAGTCTCTCGCCAACGATCTTTGATCCTTTTTGCTTAATATTACTACTTTAATTTATTTTAAATAATTTCTCTGAAGGAAATTGAAATTGTGATCTAGCAGATCCACCAACTTCTAATTAAATTACATTTTCTGCAAAATTTCTTAAAGGCAAAAGGCATGAAGGGCTTTGCCATGGATTCAATATGAACATTGAAGTCTCTCGCCAACGATCTTTGATCCTTTTTGCTTAATATTACCACTTTAATTTATTTTAAATAATTTCTCTGAAGGAAATTGAAATATTGATCTAGCAGATCAACCAACTTCTAATTAAATTACATTTTCTGCAAAATTTCTTAAAGGCAAAAGGCATGAAGGGCTTTGCCATGGATTCAATATGAACTTTGAAGTCTCTCGCCAACGATCTTTGATCCTTTTTGCATAATATTACTACTTTAATTTATTTTAAATAATTTCTCTGAAGGAAATTGAAATTGTGATCTAGCAGATCCATCAACTTCTAATTAAATTACATTTTCTGCAAAATTTCTTAAAGGCAAAAGGCATGAAGGGCTTTGCCATGGATTCAATAAGAACCTTGAAGTCTCTCGCCAACGATCTTTGATCCTTTTTGCTTAATATTACCACTTTAATTTATTTTAAATAATTTCTCTGAAGGAAATTAAAATATTGATCTAGCAGATCCACCAACTTCTAATTAAATTACATTTTCTGCAAAATTTCTTAAAGGCAAAAGGCATGAAGGGCTTTGCCATGGATTCAATATGAACTTTGAAGTCTCTCGCCAACGATCTTTGATCCTTTTTGCTTAATATTACCACTTTAATTTATTTTAAATAATTTCTCTGAAGGAAATTGAAATTGTGATCTAGCAGATCCATCAACTTCTAATTAAATTACATTTTCTGCAAAATTTATTAAAGGCAAAAGGCATGAAGGGCTTTGCCATGGATTCAATATGAACTTTGAAGTCTCTCGCCAACGATCTTTGATTCTTTTTGCTTAATATTACCACTTTAGTTTATTTTAAATAATTTCTCTGAAGGAAATTGAAATTGTGATCTAGCAGATCCACCAACTTCTAATTAAATTACATTTTCTGCAAAATTTCTTAAAGGCAAAAGGTGTGAAGGGCTTTGCCATGGATTCAATATGAACTTTGGAGTCCCTAGCCAACGAACTTTGATCCTTTTTGCATAATATTACCACTTTAATTTATTTTAAATAATTTCTCTGAAGGAAATTGAAATAGTGATCTAGCAGATCCACCAACTTATAATTAAATTACATTTTCTGCAAAATTTCTTAAAGGCAAAAGGCATGAAGGGCTTTGCCATGGATTCAATATGAACTTTGAAGTCTCTCGCCAACGATCTTTGATCCTTTTTGCTTAATATTACCACTTTAATTTATTTTAAATAATTTCTCTGAAGGAAATTGAAATTGTGATCTAGCAGATCCATCAACTTCTAATTAAATTACATTTTCTGCAAAATTTCTTAAAGGCAAAAGGCATGAAGGGCTTTGCCATGGATTCAATATGAACTTTGAAGTCTCTCGCCAACGATCTTTGATCCTTTTTGCTTAATATTACGACTTTAATTTATTTTAAATAATTTCTCTGAAGGAAATTGAAATTGTGATCTAGCAGATCCACCAACTTCTAATTAAATTAAATTTTCTGCAAAATTTCTTAAAGGCAAAAGGCATGAAGGGCTTTGCCATGGATTCAATATGAACTTTGAAGTCTCTCGCTAACGATCTTTGATCCTTTTTGCTTAATATTACCACTTTAATTTATTTTAAATAATTTCTCTGAAGGAAATTGAAATTGTGATCTAGCAGATCCACCAACTTCTAATTAAATTACATTTTCTGCAAAATTTCTTAAAGGCAAAAGGCATGAAGGGCTTTGCCATGGATTCAATATGAACTTTGAAGTCTCTCGCCAACGATCTTTGATCCTCTTTGCTTAATATTACCACTTTAATTTATTTTAAATAATTTCTCTGAAGGAAATTGAAATTGTGATCTAGCAGATCAACCAACTTCTAATTAAATTACATTTTCTGCAAAATTTCTTAAAGGCAAAAGGCATGAAGGGCTTTGCCATGGATTCAATATGAACTTTGAAGTCCCTCGCCAACGATCTTTTTGCTTAATATTACGACTTTAATTTATTTTAAATAATTTCTCTGAAGGAAATTGAAATATTGAACTAGCAGATCCACCAACTTCTAATTAAATTACATTTTCTGCAAAATTTCTTAAAGGCAAAAGGCATGAAGGGCTTTGCCATGGATTCAATATGAACTTTGAAGTCTCTCGCCAACGATCTTTGATCCTTTTTGCTTAATATTACTACTTTAATTTATTTTAAATAATTTCTCTGAAGGAAATTGAAATTGTGATCTAGCAGATCCACCAACTTAGCTAATTAAATTACATTTTCTGCAAAATTTCTTAAAGGCAAAAGGCATGAAGGGCTTTGCCATGGATTCAATATGAACATTGAAGTCTCTCGCCAACGATCTTTGATCCTTTTTGCTTAATATTACCACTTTAATTTATTTTAAATAATTTCTCTGAAGGAAATTGAAATATTGATCTAGCAGATCCACCAACTTCTAATTAAATTACATTTTCTGCAAAATTTCTTAAAGGCAAAAGGCATGAAGGGCTTTGCCATGGATTCAATAAGAACCTTGAAGTCTCTCGCCAACGATCTTTGATCCTTTTTGCTTAATATTACGACTTTAATTTATTTTAAATAATTTCTCTGAAGGAATTTAAAATATTGATCTAGCAGATCCACCAACTTATAATTAAATTACATTTTCTGCAAAATTTCTTAAAGGCAAAAGGTGTGAAGGGCTTTGCCATGGATTCAATATGAACTTTGAAGTCCCTCGCCAACGATCTTTGATCCTTTTTGCATAATATTACCACTTTAATTTATTTTAAATAATTTCTCTGAAGGAAATTGAAATTGTGATCTAGCAGATCCATCAACTTCTAATTAAATTACATTTTCTGCAAAATTTCTTAAAGGCAAAAGGCATGAAGGGCTTTGCCATGGATTCAATAAGAACCTTGAAGTCTCTCGCCAACGATCTTTGATCCTTTTTGCTTAATATTACCACTTTAATTTATTTTAAATAATTTCTCTGAAGGAAATTAAAATATTGATCTAGCAGATCCACCAACTTCTAATTAAATTACATTTTCTGCAAAATTTCTTAAAGGCAAAAGGCATGAAGGGCTTTGCCATGGATTCAATATGAACTTTGAAGTCTCTCGCCAACGATCTTTGATCCTTTTTGCATAATATTACCACTTTAATTTATTTTAAATAATTTCTCTGAAGGAAATTAAAATATTTATCTAGCAGATCCACCAACTTTTAATTAAATTACATTTTCTGCAAAATTTCTTAAAGGCAAAAGGCATGAAGGGCTTTGCCATGGATTCAATATGAACTTTGAAGTCTCTCGCCAACGATCTTTGATCCTTTTTGCTTAATATTACCACTTTAATTTATTTTAAATTATTTCTCTGAAGGAAATTAAAAGGGACAGATAATCCTAACCGGCTTATGTAGGTGAGATTCTTAACGTGAGCTAACTCGGAGTGCATGCAAATTCGATTTGATGCTGAAGTAGGGAGACGCCATTCAGTTATCTTGAACCAAATTCGTGAAATTATACAAGTTTTGTATTTGAACCAAAATGTCAAGGATTTGGATGAACTGACAGAAAAGTGTTATATGGGTGAAATGTAGACCATAATGTTCTCTATAATTTTGCCGTAGAACTTGAACTCATCGATTACTCAGAAGCCAAGATAAGCGAGGTTTTTTGTTTCTTAACTCGTTTTTTCATCCAGAGTGCCCCAAGTAGTCATTTGTTGAACTTCAACTATATCAAAGAATTGTTGTCTTTTGTGGGACTTTCCATTTAAAACCCTATTTTAAGTGTCTTGGTGGAGTAGAGGCAGTCAAATTGGCATCTGAGTGATTTCAAAGCGTTATTATGGGAAAAATCAATTTTTTCACACTTAAACGGCAAAATCGGAGTGATAGCGTAGTCTGAGCGGAAAATGATGTATGGACGAAATGTAGAGACAAATGTGCTCTACAATTATGTTGAAGTAATCATCAAAATCGGTTCAGCGACAGTCGAGATAATTGAGGTTATGTGATATTGAAATTGGTTTTTCGACTGTGGCGCCCCTGGTGTTGGTCTCACGAAGTTCAAATATTCTAGAAAGTTGTAGCATTTGGTGAGATCTTTCGTTTAAGCCCTCATTCATCAAAATCGGTCAAATAGAACCGGAGATATGATTTTTTGAATTTCGTGAACTTTGACCCCTCATATCTCCGGTTCTATTGAAACCACAGCGCGCATACGCACCATTTTGGAAACGTCCTAGACTGGACTACAACATACTAAAATTTCATTAACTTGCACAATGCCGTTTTTGAGAAAAGTGACTTTGAATTTCGATGAATTTTGACGCTATCACAGCGCCACCTGTGGTGACTTTTTGAACTTCCATCTGAAAGTGCTCATCGAGACGAAACCAAAAAGGTAAAATTTATGTCGCTATGTTAATTAGAACCGGAGATAGAGGCCGGTCAATGTTCGAACTTTGACCCCTTATAGCTCGGGTCAGGGGTTATGGATCGACTTAAGGTTTTTTTTGTTTGATAGGTATAATCAACGGCTACAACATACTAAATTTTCAGCCCGATGCACAATGGAATTTTTGAGTTATTTAACTTTTAAGATTTAAAAATTTTCTTTTTAAAAAAAGCGCCCCTAGCGGTGGTTTTATGAACTTGCGATGTTAGAAGGGGAAGTGGCATTTCACGAGAGCTTTCCAAAAAGCCCTCACTTTTTAAATTCTGACAATTAGAACCGGAGTTATGGCCATTTTAAGAATTTTTTTTTGGACCCTTATAGCTCGGGTCAAGGGGGTCGGGGGACCTTAAGTTTGGTATTGATGGAAAGCTCTAAGGCCCAGCTATAACATACTAAAATTTGAGTCCGCTGAATGCCATAGGGGCGGAGCTATTGAGAAAACAAAAAAAGGGGGGTCTTCAAAATGGCGGAAGGAGGGGTGGGGGGTGGGGGGTCAATGCACCAAGTTGCAATTTTCACCCGATATATAACCTTTGCCGAAAACCGCAAGTCGATATCTTTTTTAGTTTAGGAGCTATTAAGCTCCAAAGAGCGGCCGGCCGGCCGGCCGGCCGGCCGGGAACGTAAATTAGCCACATATATATTCGTGATCAGGAAGTGCTGAAACACATTTTGGCCAAATTTGAGGTCGATCGGACGACATGAAATTTTGTTAGGATTATAGTAGGTGAGATTGTTAAGAATCTCACCTAATATTGATCTAGCAGATCCATCAACTTCTAATTAAATTACATTTTCTGCAAAATTTCTTAAAGGCAAAAGGCATGAAGGGCTTTGCCATGGATTCAATATGAACTTTGAAGTCTCTCGCCAACGATCTTTGATCCTTTTTGCCTAATATTACCACTTTAATTTATTTTAAATAATTTCTCTGAAGGAAATTAAAATATTGATCTAGCAGATCCACCAACTTCTAATTAAATTACATTTTCTGCAAAATTTCTTAAAGGCAAAAGGCATGAAGGGCTTTGCCATGGATTCAATATGAACTTTGAAGTCTCTCGCCAACGATCTTTGATCCTTTTTGCTTAATATTACCACTTTAATTTATTTTAAATAATTTCTCTGAAGGAAATTGAAATTGTGATCTAGCAGATCCATCAACTTCTAATTAAATTACATTTTCTGCAAAATTTCTTAAAGGCAAAAGGCATGAAGGGCTTTGCCATGGATTCAATAAGAACCTTGAAGTCTCTCGCCAACGATCTTTGATCCTTTTTGCTTAATATTACGACTTTAATTTATTTTAAATAATTTCTCTGAAGGAATTTAAAATATTGATCTAGCAGATCCACCAACTTATAATTAAATTACATTTTCTGCAAAATTTCTTAAAGGCAAAAGGTGTGAAGGGCTTTGCCATGGATTCAATATGAACTTTGAAGTCCCTCGCCAACGATCTTTGATCCTTTTTGCATAATATTACCACTTTAATTTATTTTAAATAATTTCTCTGAAGGAAATTGAAATTGTGATCTAGCAGATCCATCAACTTCTAATTAAATTACATTTTCTGCAAAATTTCTTAAAGGCAAAAGGCATGAAGGGCTTTGCCATGGATTCAATAAGAACCTTGAAGTCTCTCGCCAACGATCTTTGATCCTTTTTGCTTAATATTACGACTTTAATTTATTTTAAATAATTTCTCTGAAGGAAATTAAAATATAGATCTAGCAGATCCACCAACTTCTAATTAAATTACATTTTCTGCAAAATTTCTTAAAGGCAAAAGGCATGAAGGGCTTTGCCATGGATTCAATATGAACTTTGAAGTCTCTCGCCAACGATCTTTGATCATTTTTGCATAATATTACCACTTTAATTTATTTTAAATAATTTCTCTGAAGGAAATTGAAATTGTGATCTAGCAGATCCACCAACTTTTAATTAAATTACATTTTCTGCAAAATTTCTTAAAGGCAAAAGGCATGAAGGGCTTTGCCATGGATTCAATATGAACTTTGAAGTCTCTCGCCAACGATCTTTGATCCTTTTTGCCTAATATTACCACTTTAATTTATTTTAAATAATTTCTCTGAAGGAAATTAAAATATTGATCTAGCAGATCCACCAACTTCTAATTAAATTACATTTTCTGCAAAATTTCTTAAAGGCAAAAGGCATGAAGGGCTTTGCCATGGATTCAATATGAACTTTGAAGTCTCTCGCCACCGATCTTTGATCCTTTTTGCTTAATATTACCACTTTAATTTATTTTAAATAATTTCTCTGAAGGAAATTGAAATTGTGATCTAGCAGATCCATCAACTTCTAATTAAATTACATTTTCTGCAAAATTTCTTAAAGGCAAAAGGCATGAAGGGCTTTGCCATGGATTCAATATGAACTTTGAAGTCTCTCGCCAACGATCTTTGATCCTTTTTGCTTAATATTACTACTTTAATTTATTTTAAATAATTTCTCTGAAGGAAATTGAAATTGTGATCTAGCAGATCCACCAACTTCTAATTAAATTACATTTTCTGCAAAATTTCTTAAAGGCAAAAGGCATGAAGGGCTTTGCCATGGATTCAATATGAACATTGAAGTCTCTCGCCAACGATCTTTGATCCTTTTTGCTTAATATTACCACTTTAATTTATTTTAAATAATTTCTCTGAAGGAAATTGAAATATTGATCTAGCAGATCAACCAACTTCTAATTAAATTACATTTTCTGCAAAATTTCTTAAAGGCAAAAGGCATGAAGGGCTTTGCCATGGATTCAATATGAACTTTGAAGTCTCTCGCCAACGATCTTTGATCCTTTTTGCATAATATTACTACTTTAATTTATTTTAAATAATTTCTCTGAAGGAAATTGAAATTGTGATCTAGCAGATCCATCAACTTCTAATTAAATTACATTTTCTGCAAAATTTCTTAAAGGCAAAAGGCATGAAGGGCTTTGCCATGGATTCAATAAGAACCTTGAAGTCTCTCGCCAACGATCTTTGATCCTTTTTGCTTAATATTACCACTTTAATTTATTTTAAATAATTTCTCTGAAGGAAATTAAAATATTGATCTAGCAGATCCACCAACTTCTAATTAAATTACATTTTCTGCAAAATTTCTTAAAGGCAAAAGGCATGAAGGGCTTTGCCATGGATTCAATATGAACTTTGAAGTCTCTCGCCAACGATCTTTGATCCTTTTTGCTTAATATTACCACTTTAATTTATTTTAAATAATTTCTCTGAAGGAAATTGAAATTGTGATCTAGCAGATCCATCAACTTCTAATTAAATTACATTTTCTGCAAAATTTATTAAAGGCAAAAGGCATGAAGGGCTTTGCCATGGATTCAATATGAACTTTGAAGTCTCTCGCCAACGATCTTTGATTCTTTTTGCTTAATATTACCACTTTAGTTTATTTTAAATAATTTCTCTGAAGGAAATTGAAATTGTGATCTAGCAGATCCACCAACTTCTAATTAAATTACATTTTCTGCAAAATTTCTTAAAGGCAAAAGGTGTGAAGGGCTTTGCCATGGATTCAATATGAACTTTGGAGTCCCTAGCCAACGAACTTTGATCCTTTTTGCATAATATTACCACTTTAATTTATTTTAAATAATTTCTCTGAAGGAAATTGAAATAGTGATCTAGCAGATCCACCAACTTATAATTAAATTACATTTTCTGCAAAATTTCTTAAAGGCAAAAGGCATGAAGGGCTTTGCCATGGATTCAATATGAACTTTGAAGTCTCTCGCCAACGATCTTTGATCCTTTTTGCTTAATATTACCACTTTAATTTATTTTAAATAATTTCTCTGAAGGAAATTGAAATTGTGATCTAGCAGATCCATCAACTTCTAATTAAATTACATTTTCTGCAAAATTTCTTAAAGGCAAAAGGCATGAAGGGCTTTGCCATGGATTCAATATGAACTTTGAAGTCTCTCGCCAACGATCTTTGATCCTTTTTGCTTAATATTACGACTTTAATTTATTTTAAATAATTTCTCTGAAGGAAATTGAAATTGTGATCTAGCAGATCCACCAACTTCTAATTAAATTAAATTTTCTGCAAAATTTCTTAAAGGCAAAAGGCATGAAGGGCTTTGCCATGGATTCAATATGAACTTTGAAGTCTCTCGCTAACGATCTTTGATCCTTTTTGCTTAATATTACCACTTTAATTTATTTTAAATAATTTCTCTGAAGGAAATTGAAATTGTGATCTAGCAGATCCACCAACTTCTAATTAAATTACATTTTCTGCAAAATTTCTTAAAGGCAAAAGGCATGAAGGGCTTTGCCATGGATTCAATATGAACTTTGAAGTCTCTCGCCAACGATCTTTGATCCTCTTTGCTTAATATTACCACTTTAATTTATTTTAAATAATTTCTCTGAAGGAAATTGAAATTGTGATCTAGCAGATCAACCAACTTCTAATTAAATTACATTTTCTGCAAAATTTCTTAAAGGCAAAAGGCATGAAGGGCTTTGCCATGGATTCAATATGAACTTTGAAGTCCCTCGCCAACGATCTTTTTGCTTAATATTACGACTTTAATTTATTTTAAATAATTTCTCTGAAGGAAATTGAAATATTGAACTAGCAGATCCACCAACTTCTAATTAAATTACATTTTCTGCAAAATTTCTTAAAGGCAAAAGGCATGAAGGGCTTTGCCATGGATTCAATATGAACTTTGAAGTCTCTCGCCAACGATCTTTGATCCTTTTTGCTTAATATTACTACTTTAATTTATTTTAAATAATTTCTCTGAAGGAAATTGAAATTGTGATCTAGCAGATCCACCAACTTCTAATTAAATTACATTTTCTGCAAAATTTCTTAAAGGCAAAAGGCATGAAGGGCTTTGCCATGGATTCAATATGAACATTGAAGTCTCTCGCCAACGATCTTTGATCCTTTTTGCTTAATATTACCACTTTAATTTATTTTAAATAATTTCTCTGAAGGAAATTGAAATATTGATCTAGCAGATCAACCAACTTCTAATTAAATTACATTTTCTGCAAAATTTTTTAAAGGCAAAAGGCATGAAGGGCTTTGCCATGGATTCAATATGAACTTTGAAGTCCCTCGCCAACGATCTTTTTGCTTAATATTATGACTTTAATTTATTTTAAATAATTTCTCTGAAGGAAATTGAAATATTGATCTAGCAGATCCACCAACTTATAATTAAATTACATTTTCTGCAAAATTTCTTAAAGGCAAAAGGCATGAAGGGCTTTGCCATGGATTCAATATGAACTTTGAAGTCTCTCGCCAACGACCTTTGATCCTTTTTGCTTAATATTACCACTTTAATTTATTTTAAATAATTTCTCTGAAGGAAATTGAAATTGTGATCTAGCAGATCCATGAACTTCTAATTAAATTAAATTTTCTGCAAAATTTCTTAAAGGCAAAAGGCATGAAGGGCTTTGCCATGGATTCAATATGAACTTTGAAGTCCTTCGCCAACGATCTTTTTGCTTAATATTACCACTTTAATTTATTTTAAATAATTTCTCTGAAGGAAATTAAAATATTGATCTAGCAGATCCACCAACTTCTAATTAAATTACATTTTCTGCAAAATTTCTTAAAGGCAAAAGGCATGAAGGGCTTTGCCATGGATTCAATATGAACTTTGAAGTCTCTCGCCAACGATCTTTGATCCTTTTTGCATAATATTACCACTTTAATTTATTTTAAATAATTTCTCTGAAGGAAATTAAAATATTGATCTAGCAGATCCACCAACTTTTAATTAAATTACATTTTCTGCAAAATTTCTTAAAGGCAAAAGGCATGAAGGGCTTTGCCATGGATTCAATATGAACTTTGAAGTCTCTCGCCAACGATCTTTGATCCTTTTTGCTTAATATTACCACTTTAATTTATTTTAAATTATTTCTCTGAAGGAAATTAAAAGGGACAGATAATCCTAACCGGCTTATGTAGGTGAGATTCTTAACGTGAGCTAACTCGGAGTGCATGCAAATTCGATTTGATGCTGAAGTAGGGAGACGCCATTCAGTTATCTTGAACCAAATTCGTGAAATTATACAAGTTTTGTATTTGAACCAAAATGTCAAGGATTTGAATGAACTGACAGAAAAGTGTTATATGGGTGAAATGTAGACCATAATGTTCTCTATAATTTTGCCGTAGAACTTGAACTCATCGATTACTCAGAAGCCAAGATAAGCGAGGTTTTTTGTTTCTTAACTCGTTTTTTCATCCAGAGTGCCCCAAGTAGTCATTTGTTGAACTTCAACTATATCAAAGAATTGTTGTCTTTTGTGGGACTTTCCATTTAAAACCCTATTTTAAGTGTCTTGGTGGAGTAGAGGCAGTCAAATTGGCATCTGAGTGATTTCAAAGCGTTATTATGGGAAAAATCAATTTTTTCACACTTAAACGGCAAAATCGGAGTGATAGCGTAGTCTGAGCGGAAAATGATGTATGGACGAAATGTAGAGACAAATGTGCTCTACAATTATGTTGAAGTAATCATCAAAATCGGTTCAGCGACAGTCGAGATAATTGAGGTTATGTGATATTGAAATTGGTTTTTCGACTGTGGCGCCCCTGGTGTTGGTCTCACGAAGTTCAAATATTCTAGAAAGTTGTAGCATTTGGTGAGATCTTTCGTTTAAGCCCTCATTCATCAAAATCGGTCAAATAGAACCGGAGATATGATTTTTTGAATTTCGTGAACTTTGACCCCTCATATCTCCGGTTCTATTGAAACCACAGCGCGCATACGCACCATTTTGGAAACGTCCTAGACTGGACTACAACATACTAAAATTTCATTAACTTGCACAATGCCGTTTTTGAGAAAAGTGACTTTGAATTTCGATGAATTTTGACGCTATCACAGCGCCACCTGTGGTGACTTTTTGAACTTCCATCTGAAAGTGCTCATCGAGACGAAACCAAAAAGGTAAAATTTATGTCGCTATGTTAATTAGAACCGGAGATAGAGGCCGGTCAATGTTCGAACTTTGACCCCTTATAGCTCGGGTCAGGGGTTATGGATCGACTTAAGGTTTTTTTTGTTTGATAGGTATAATCAACGGCTACAACATACTAAATTTTCAGCCCGATGCACAATGGAATTTTTGAGTTATTTAACTTTTAAGATTTAAAAATTTTCTTTTTAAAAAAAGCGCCCCTAGCGGTGGTTTTATGAACTTGCGATGTTAGAAGGGGAAGTGGCATTTCACGAGAGCTTTCCAAAAAGCCCTCACTTTTTAAATTCTGACAATTAGAACCGGAGTTATGGCCATTTTAAGAATTTTTTTCTGGACCCTTATAGCTCGGGTCAGGGGGGTCGGGGGACCTTAAGTTTGGTATTGATGGAAAGCTCTAAGGCCCAGCTATAACATACTAAAATTTGAGTCCGCTGAATGCCATAGGGGCGGAGCTATTGAGAAAACAAAAAAAGGGGGGTCTTCAAAATGGCGGAAGGAGGGGTGGGGGGTGGGGGGTCAATGCACCAAGTTGCAATTTTCACCCGATATATAACCTTTGCCGAAAACCGCAAGTCGATATCTTTTTTAGTTTAGGAGCTATTAAGCTCCAAAGAGCGGCCGGCCGGCCGGCCGGCCGGCCGGGAACGTAAATTAGCCACATATATATTCGTGATCAGGAAGTGCTGAAACACATTTTGGCCAAATTTGAGGTCGATCGGACGACATGAAATTTTGTTAGGATTATAGTAGGTGAGATTGTTAAGAATCTCACCTAATATTGATCTAGCAGATCCATCAACTTCTAATTAAATTACATTTTCTGCAAAATTTCTTAAAGGCAAAAGGCATGAAGGGCTTTGCCATGGATTCAATATGAACTTTGAAGTCTCTCGCCAACGATCTTTGATCCTTTTTGCCTAATATTACCACTTTAATTTATTTTAAATAATTTCTCTGAAGGAAATTAAAATATTGATCTAGCAGATCCACCAACTTCTAATTAAATTACATTTTCTGCAAAATTTCTTAAAGGCAAAAGGCATGAAGGGCTTTGCCATGGATTCAATATGAACTTTGAAGTCTCTCGCCAACGATCTTTGATCCTTTTTGCTTAATATTACCACTTTAATTTATTTTAAATAATTTCTCTGAAGGAAATTGAAATTGTGATCTAGCAGATCCATCAACTTCTAATTAAATTACATTTTCTGCAAAATTTCTTAAAGGCAAAAGGCATGAAGGGCTTTGCCATGGATTCAATAAGAACCTTGAAGTCTCTCGCCAACGATCTTTGATCCTTTTTGCTTAATATTACGACTTTAATTTATTTTAAATAATTTCTCTGAAGGAATTTAAAATATTGATCTAGCAGATCCACCAACTTATAATTAAATTACATTTTCTGCAAAATTTCTTAAAGGCAAAAGGTGTGAAGGGCTTTGCCATGGATTCAATATGAACTTTGAAGTCCCTCGCCAACGATCTTTGATCCTTTTTGCATAATATTACCACTTTAATTTATTTTAAATAATTTCTCTGAAGGAAATTGAAATTGTGATCTAGCAGATCCATCAACTTCTAATTAAATTACATTTTCTGCAAAATTTCTTAAAGGCAAAAGGCATGAAGGGCTTTGCCATGGATTCAATAAGAACCTTGAAGTCTCTCGCCAACGATCTTTGATCCTTTTTGCTTAATATTACGACTTTAATTTATTTTAAATAATTTCTCTGAAGGAAATTAAAATATAGATCTAGCAGATCCACCAACTTCTAATTAAATTACATTTTCTGCAAAATTTCTTAAAGGCAAAAGGCATGAAGGGCTTTGCCATGGATTCAATATGAACTTTGAAGTCTCTCGCCAACGATCTTTGATCATTTTTGCATAATATTACCACTTTAATTTATTTTAAATAATTTCTCTGAAGGAAATTGAAATTGTGATCTAGCAGATCCACCAACTTTTAATTAAATTACATTTTCTGCAAAATTTCTTAAAGGCAAAAGGCATGAAGGGCTTTGCCATGGATTCAATATGAACTTTGAAGTCTCTCGCCAACGATCTTTGATCCTTTTTGCCTAATATTACCACTTTAATTTATTTTAAATAATTTCTCTGAAGGAAATTAAAATATTGATCTAGCAGATCCACCAACTTCTAATTAAATTACATTTTCTGCAAAATTTCTTAAAGGCAAAAGGCATGAAGGGCTTTGCCATGGATTCAATATGAACTTTGAAGTCTCTCGCCACCGATCTTTGATCCTTTTTGCTTAATATTACCACTTTAATTTATTTTAAATAATTTCTCTGAAGGAAATTGAAATTGTGATCTAGCAGATCCATCAACTTCTAATTAAATTACATTTTCTGCAAAATTTCTTAAAGGCAAAAGGCATGAAGGGCTTTGCCATGGATTCAATATGAACTTTGAAGTCTCTCGCCAACGATCTTTGATCCTTTTTGCTTAATATTACTACTTTAATTTATTTTAAATAATTTCTCTGAAGGAAATTGAAATTGTGATCTAGCAGATCCACCAACTTCTAATTAAATTACATTTTCTGCAAAATTTCTTAAAGGCAAAAGGCATGAAGGGCTTTGCCATGGATTCAATATGAACATTGAAGTCTCTCGCCAACGATCTTTGATCCTTTTTGCTTAATATTACCACTTTAATTTATTTTAAATAATTTCTCTGAAGGAAATTGAAATATTGATCTAGCAGATCAACCAACTTCTAATTAAATTACATTTTCTGCAAAATTTCTTAAAGGCAAAAGGCATGAAGGGCTTTGCCATGGATTCAATATGAACTTTGAAGTCTCTCGCCAACGATCTTTGATCCTTTTTGCATAATATTACTACTTTAATTTATTTTAAATAATTTCTCTGAAGGAAATTGAAATTGTGATCTAGCAGATCCATCAACTTCTAATTAAATTACATTTTCTGCAAAATTTCTTAAAGGCAAAAGGCATGAAGGGCTTTGCCATGGATTCAATAAGAACCTTGAAGTCTCTCGCCAACGATCTTTGATCCTTTTTGCCTAATATTACCACTTTAATTTATTTTAAATAATTTCTCTGAAGGAAATTAAAATATTGATCTAGCAGATCCACCAACTTCTAATTAAATTACATTTTCTGCAAAATTTCTTAAAGGCAAAAGGCATGAAGGGCTTTGCCATGGATTCAATATGAACTTTGAAGTCTCTCGCCAACGATCTTTGATCCTTTTTGCTTAATATTACCACTTTAATTTATTTTAAATAATTTCTCTGAAGGAAATTGAAATTGTGATCTAGCAGATCCACCAACTTATAATTAAATTACATTTTCTGCAAAATTTCTTAAAGGCAAAAGGCATGAAGGGCTTTGCCATGGATTCAATATGAACTTTGAAGTCTCTCGCCAACGATCTTTGATCCTTTTTGCATAATATTACTACTTTAATTTATTTTAAATAATTTCTCTGAAGGAAATTGAAATTGTGATCTAGCAGATCCATCAACTTCTAATTAAATTACATTTTCTGCAAAATTTATTAAAGGCAAAAGGCATGAAGGGCTTTGCCATGGATTCAATATGAACTTTGAAGTCTCTCGCCAACGATCTTTGATTCTTTTTGCTTAATATTACCACTTTAGTTTATTTTAAATAATTTCTCTGAAGGAAATTGAAATTGTGATCTAGCAGATCCATCAACTTCTAATTAAATTACATTTTCTGCAAAATTTCTTAAAGGCAAAAGGCATGAAGGGCTTTGCCATGGATTCAATATGAACTTTGAAGTCTCTCGCCAACGATCTTTGATCCTTTTTGCTTAATATTACCACTTTAATTTATTTTAAATAATTTCTCTGAAGGAAATTGAAATTGTGATCTAGCAGATCCACCAACTTATAATTAAATTACATTTTCTGCAAAATTTCTTAAAGGCAAAAGGCATGAAGGGCTTTGCCATGGATTCAATATGAACTTTGAAGTCTCTCGCCAACGATCTTTGATCCTTTTTGCTTAATATTACCACTTTAATTTATTTTAAATAATTTCTCTGAAGGAAATTGAAATATTGATCTAGCAGATCAACCAACTTCTAATTAAATTACATTTTCTGCAAAATTTCTTAAAGGCAAAAGGCATGAAGGGCTTTGCCATGGATTCAATATGAACTTTGAAGTCTCTCGCCAACGATCTTTGATCCTTTTTGCATAATATTACTACTTTAATTTATTTTAAATAATTTCTCTGAAGGAAATTGAAATTGTGATCTGAAGGGCTTTGCCATGGATTCAATATGAACTTTGAAGTCTCTCGCCAACGATCTTTGATTCTTTTTGCTTAATATTACCACTTTAGTTTATTTTAAATAATTTCTCTGAAGGAAATTGAAATTGTGATCTAGCAGATCCACCAACTTCTAATTAAATTACATTTTCTGCAAAATTTCTTAAAGGCAAAAGGTGTGAAGGGCTTTGCCATGGATTCAATATGAACTTTGGAGTCCCTAGCCAACGAACTTTGATCCTTTTTGCATAATATTACCACTTTAATTTATTTTAAATAATTTCTCTGAAGGAAATTGAAATAGTGATCTAGCAGATCCACCAACTTATAATTAAATTACATTTTCTGCAAAATTTCTTAAAGGCAAAAGGCATGAAGGGCTTTGCCATGGATTCAATATGAACTTTGAAGTCTCTCGCCAACGATCTTTGATCCTTTTTGCTTAATATTACCACTTTAATTTATTTTAAATAATTTCTCTGAAGGAAATTGAAATTGTGATCTAGCAGATCCACCAACTTCTAATTAAATTAAATTTTCTGCAAAATTTCTTAAAGGCAAAAGGCATGAAGGGCTTTGCCATGGATTCAATATGAACTTTGAAGTCTCTCGCCAACGATCTTTGATCCTTTTTGCTTAATATTACCACTTTAATTTATTTTAAATAATTTCTCTGAAGGAAATTGAAATTGTGATCTAGCAGATCCATCAACTTCTAATTAAATTACATTTTCTGCAAAATTTATTAAAGGCAAAAGGCATGAAGGGCTTTGCCATGGATTCAATATGAACCTTGAAGTCTCTCGCCAACGATCTTTGATCCTTTTTGCCTAATATTACCACTTTAATTTATTTTAAATAATTTCTCTGAAGGAAATTAAAATATTGATCTAGCAGAACCACCAACTTCTAATTAAATTACATTTTCTGCAAAATTTCTTAAAGGCAAAAGGCATGAAGGGCTTTGCCATGGATTCAATATGAACTTTGAAGTCTCTCGCCAACGATCTTTGATCCTTTTTGCTTAATATTACCACTTTAATTTATTTTAAATTATTTCTCTGAAGGAAATTGAAATTGTGATCTAGCAGATCCATCAACTTCTAATTAAATTACATTTTCTGCAAAATTTCTTAAAGGCAAAAGGCATGAAGGGCTTTGCCATGGATTCAATATGAACTTTGAAGTCTCTCGCCAACGATCTTTGATCCTTTTTGCTTAATATTACCACTTTAGTTTATTTTAAATAATTTCTCTGAAGGAAATTGAAATTGTGATCTAGCAGATCCACCAACTTCTAATTAAATTACATTTTCTGCAAAATTTCTTAAAGGCAAAAGGCATGAAGGGCTTTGCCATGGATTCAATATGAACTTTGAAGTCTCTCGCCAACGATCTTTGATCCTTTTTGCTTAATATTACCACTTTAATTTATTTTAAATTATTTCTCTGAAGGAAATTGAAATTGTGATCTAGCAGATCCACCAACTTCTAATTAAATTAAATTTTCTGCAAAATTTCTTAAAGGCAAAAGGCATGAAGGGCTTTGCCATGGATTCAATATGAACTTTGAAGTCTCTCGCCAACGATCTTTGATCCTTTTTGCTTAATATTACCACTTTAATTTATTTTAAATAATTTCTCTGAAGGAAATTGAAATTGTGATCTAGCAGATCCACCAACTTCTAATTAAATTACATTTTCTGCAAAATTTCTTAAAGGCAAAAGGCATGAAGGGCTTTGCCATGGATTCAATATGAACTTTGAAGTCTCTCGCCAACGATCTTTGATCCTCTTTGCTTAATATTACCACTTTAATTTATTTTAAATAATTTCTCTGAAGGAAATTGAAATATTGAACTAGCAGATCCACCAACTTCTAATTAAATTACATTTTCTGCAAAATTTCTTAAAGGCAAAAGGCATGAAGGGCTTTGCCATGGATTCAATATGAACTTTGAAGTCTCTCGCCAACGATCTTTGATCCTTTTTGCTTAATATTACCACTTTAATTTATTTTAAATAATTTCTCTGAAGGAAATTGAAATATTGAACTAGCAGATCCACCAACTTCTAATTAAATTACATTTTCTGCAAAATTTCTTAAAGGCAAAAGGTATGAAGGGCTTTGCCATGGATTCAATATGAACTTTGAAGTCCCTCGCCAACGATCTTTGATCATTTTTGCATACTATTACCACTTTAATTTATTTTAAATAATTTCTCTGAAGGAAATTGAAATAGTGATCTAGCAGATCCACCAACTTCTAATTAAATTACATTTTCTGCAAAATTTCTTAAAGGCAAAAGGCATGAAGGGCTTTGCCATGGATTCAATATGAACTTTGAAGTCTCTCGCCAACGATCTTTGATCCTTTTTGCTTAATATTACTACTTTAATTTATTTTAAATAATTTCTCTGAAGGAAATTGAAATTGTGATCTAGCAGATCCACCAACTTCTAATTAAATTACATTTTCTGCAAAATTTCTTAAAGGCAAAAGGCATGAAGGGCTTTGCCATGGATTCAATATGAACATTGAAGTCTCTCGCCAACGATCTTTGATCCTTTTTGCTTAATATTACCACTTTAATTTATTTTAAATAATTTCTCTGAAGGAAATTGAAATATTGATCTAGCAGATCAACCAACTTCTAATTAAATTACATTTTCTGCAAAATTTCTTAAAGGCAAAAGGCATGAAGGGCTTTGCCATGGATTCAATATGAACTTTGAAGTCCCTCGCCAACGATCTTTTTGCTTAATATTACGACTTTAATTTATTTTAAATAATTTCTCTGAAGGAAATTGAAATATTGAACTAGCAGATCCACCAACTTATAATTAAATTACATTTTCTGCAAAATTTCTTAAAGGCAAAAGGCATGAAGGGCTTTGCCATGGATTCAATATGAACTTTGAAGTCTCTCGCCAACGACCTTTGATCCTTTTTGCTTAATATTACCACTTTAATTTATTTTAAATAATTTCTCTGAAGGAAATTGAAATATTGAACTAGCAGATCCACCAACTTATAATTAAATTACATTTTCTGCAAAATTTCTTAAAGGCAAAAGGCATGAAGAGCTTTGCCATGGATTCAATATGAACTTTGAAGTCTCTCGCCAAAGATCTTTGATCCTTTTTGCTTAATATTACCACTTTAATTTATTTTAAATAATTTCTCTGAAGGAAATTGAAATTGTGATCTAGCAGATCCACCAACTTCTAATTAAATTACATTTTCTGCAAAATTTCTTAAAGGCAAAAGGTATGAAGGGCTTTGCCATGGATTCAATATGAACTTTGAAGTCCTTCGCCAACGATCTTTTTGCTTAATATTACGACTTTAATTTATTTTAAATAATTTCTCTGAAGGAAATTGAAATATTGAACTAGCAGATCCACCAACTTATAATTAAATTACATTTTCTGCAAAATTTCTTAAAGGCAAAAGGCATGAAGGGCTTTGCCATGGATTCAATATGAACTTTGAAGTCTCTCGACAACGATCTTTGATCCTTTTTGCTTAATATTACCACTTTAATTTATTTTAAATAATTTCTCTGAAGGAAATTGAAATTGTGATCTAGCAGATCAACCAACTTCTAATTAAATTACATTTTCTGCAAAATTTCTTAAAGGCAAAAGGCATGAAGGGCTTTGCCATGGATTCAATATGAACTTTGAAGTCTCTCGCCAACGATCTTTGATCCTTTTTGCTTAATATTACCACTTTAATTTATTTTAAATAATTTCTCTGAAGGAAATTGAAATTGTGATCTAGCAGATCCACCAACTTCTAATTAAATTACATTTTCTGCAAAATTTCTTAAACGCAAAAGGCATGAAGGGCTTTGCCATGGATTCAATATGAACTTTGAAGTCTCTCGCCAACGATCTTTGATCCTTTTTGCTTAATATTACCACTTTAATTTATTTTAAATAATTTCTCTGAAGGAAATTGAAATTGTGATCTAGCAGATCCATCAACTTCTAATTAAATTACATTTTCTGCAAAATTTATTAAAGGCAAAAGGCATGAAGGGCTTTGCCATGGATTCAATAAGAACCTTGAAGTCTCTCGCCAACGATCTTTGATCCTTTTTGCCTAATATTACCACTTTAATTTATTTTAAATAATTTCTCTGAAGGAAATTAAAATATTGATCTAGCAGAACCACCAACTTCTAATTAAATTACATTTTCTGCAAAATTTCTTAAAGGCAAAAGGCATGAAGGGCTTTGCCATGGATTCAATATGAACTTTGAAGTCTCTCGCCAACGATCTTTGATCCTTTTTGCTTAATATTACCACTTTAATTTATTTTAAATAATTTCTCTGAAGGAAATTGAAATTGTGATCTAGCAGATCCATCAACTTCTAATTAAATTACATTTTCTGCAAAATTTCTTAAAGGCAAAAGGCATGAAGGGCTTTGCCATGGATTCAATATGAACTTTGAAGTCTCTCGCCAACGATCTTTGATCCTTTTTGCTTAATATTACCACTTTAGTTTATTTTAAATAATTTCTCTGAAGGAAATTGAAATTGTGATCTAGCAGATCCACCAACTTCTAATTAAATTACATTTTCTGCAAAATTTCTTAAAGGCAAAAGGCATGAAGGGCTTTGCCATGGATTCAATAAGAACCTTGAAGTCTCTCGCCAACGATCTTTGATCCTTTTTGCTTAATATTACCACTTTAATTTATTTTAAATAATTTCTCTGAAGGAAATTGAAATTGTGATCTAGCAGATCCATCAACTTCTAATTAAATTACATTTTCTGCAAAATTTCTTAAAGGCAAAAGGCATGAAGGGCTTTGCCATGGATTCAATATGAACTTTGAAGTCTCTCGCCAACGATCTTTGATCCTTTTTGCTTAATATTACCACTTTAATTTATTTTAAATAATTTCTCTGAAGGAAATTGAAATTGTGATCTAGCAGATCCACCAACTTCTAATTAAATTACATTTTCTGCAAAATTTCTTAAAGGCAAAAGGCATGAAGGGCTTTGCCATGGATTCAATATGAACTTTGAAGTCTCTCGCCAACGATCTTTGATCCTCTTTGCTTAATATTACCACTTTAATTTATTTTAAATAATTTCTCTGAAGGAAATTGAAATTGTGATCTAGCAGATCCACCAACTTCTAATTAAATTACATTTTCTGCAAAATTTCTTAAAGGCAAAAGGCATGAAGGGCTTTGCCATGGATTCAATATGAACTTTGAAGTCTCTCGCCAACGATCTTTTTGCTTAATATTACGACTTTAATTTATTTTAAATAATTTCTCTGAAGGAAATTGAAATTGTAATCTAGCAGATCCATCAACTTCTAATTAAATTACATTTTCTGCAAAATTTCTTAAAGGCAAAAGGCATGAAGGGCTTTGCCATGGATTCAATATGAACTTTGAAGTCTCTCGCCAACGATCTTTGATCCTTTTTGCTTAATATTACCACTTTAGTTTATTTTAAATGATTTCTCTGAAGGAAATTGAAATTGTGATCTAGCAGATCCACCAACTTCTAATTAAATTACATTTTCTGCAAAATTTCTTAAAGGCAAAAGGCATGAAGGGCTTTGCCATGGATTCAATATGAACTTTGAAGTCTCTCGCCAACGATCTTTGATCCTTTTTGCTTAATATTACCACTTTAATTTATTTTAAATTATTTCTCTGAAGGAAATTGAAATTGTGATCTATAGCAGATCCACCAACTTCTAATTAAATTAAATTTTCTGCAAAATTTCTTAAAGGCAAAAGGCATGAAGGGCTTTGCCATGGATTCAATATGAACTTTGAAGTCTCTCGCCAACGATCTTTGATCCTTTTTGCTTAATATTACCACTTTAATTTATTTTAAATAATTTCTCTGAAGGAAATTGAAATTGTGATCTAGCAGATCCACCAACTTCTAATTAAATTACATTTTCTGCAAAATTTCTTAAAGGCAAAAGGCATGAAGGGCTTTGCCATGGATTCAATATGAACTTTGAAGTCTCTCGCCAACGATCTTTGATCCTCTTTGCTTAATATTACCACTTTAATTTATTTTAAATAATTTCTCTGAAGGAAATTGAAATTGTGATCTAGCAGATCCACCAACTTCTAATTAAATTACATTTTCTGCAAAATTTCTTAAAGGCAAAAGGCATGAAGGGCTTTGCCATGGATTCAATATGAACTTTGAAGTCCCTCGCCAACGATCTTTTTGCTTAATATTACGACTTTAATTTATTTTAAATAATTTCTCTGAAGGAAATTGAAATATTGAACTAGCAGATCCACCAACTTCTAATTAAATTACATTTTCTGCAAAATTTCTTAAAGGCAAAAGGCATGAAGGGCTTTGCCATGGATTCAATATGAACATTGAAGTCTCTCGCCAACGACCTTTGATCCTTTTTGCTTAATATTATCACTTTAATTTATTTTAAATAATTTCTCTGAAGGAAATTGAAATATTGAACTAGCAGATCCACCAACTTCTAATTAAATTACATTTTCTGCAAAATTTCTTAAAGGCAAAAGGCATGAAGGGCTTTGCCATGGATTCAATATGAACATTGAAGTCTCTCGCCAACGATCTTTGATCCTTTTTGCTTAATATTACCACTTTAATTTGTTTTAAATTATTTCTCTGAAGGAAATTGAAATATTGATCTAGCAGATCAACCAACTTCTAATTAAATTACATTTTCTGCAAAATTTCTTAAAGGCAAAAGGTATGAAGGGCTTTGCCATGGATTCAATATGAACTTTGAAGTCCCTCGCCAACGATCTTTGATCCTTTTTGCATAATATTACCACTTTAATTTATTTTAAATAATTTCTCTGAAGGAAATTGAAATAGTGATCTAGCAGATCCACCAACTTCTAATTAAATTACATTTTCTGCAAAATTTCTTAAAGGCAAAAGGCATGAAGGGCTTTGCCATGGATTCAATATGAACTTTGAAGTCTCTCGCCAACGATCTTTGATCCTTTTTGCTTAATATTACCACTTTAATTTATTTTAAATAATTTCTCTGAAGGAAATTGAAATATTGAACTAGCAGATCCACCAACTTCTAATTAAATTACATTTTCTGCAAAATTTCTTAAAGGCAAAAGGTATGAAGGGCTTTGCCATGGATTCAATATGAACTTTGAAGTCTCTCGCCAACGACCTTTGATCCTTTTTGCTTAATATTATCACTTTAATTTATTTTAAATAATTTCTCTGAAGGAAATTGAAATATTGAACTAGCAGATCCACCAACTTCTAATTAAATTACATTTTCTGCAAAATTTCTTAAAGGCAAAAGGCATGAAGGGCTTTGCCATGGATTCAATATGAACTTTGAAGTCTCTCGCCAACGACCTTTGATCCTTTTTGCTTAATATTATCACTTTAATTTATTTTAAATAATTTCTCTGAAGGAAATTGAAATATTGAACTAGCAGATCCACCAACTTCTAATTAAATTACATTTTCTGCAAAATTTCTTAAAGGCAAAAGGTATGAAGGGCTTTGCCATGGATTCAATATGAACTTTGAAGTCCCTCGCCAACGATCTTTGATCCTTTTTGCATAATATTACCACTTTAATTTATTTTAAATAATTTCTCTGAAGGAAATTGAAATTGTGATCTAGCAGATCCACCAACTTCTAATTAAATTACATTTTCTGCAAAATTTCTTAAAGGCAAAAGGCATGAAGGGCTTTGCCATGGATTCAATATGAACTTTGAAGTCTCTCGCCAACGATCTTTGATCCTTTTTGCTTAATATTACTACTTTAATTTATTTTAAATAATTTCTCTGAAGGAAATTGAAATTGTGATCTAGCAGATCCACCAACTTCTAATTAAATTACATTTTCTGCAAAATTTCTTAAAGGCAAAAGGCATGAAGGGCTTTGCCATGGATTCAATATGAACATTGAAGTCTCTCGCCAACGATCTTTGATCCTTTTTGCTTAATATTACCACTTTAATTTGTTTTAAATTATTTCTCTGAAGGAAATTGAAATATTGATCTAGCAGATCAACCAACTTCTAATTAAATTACATTTTCTGCAAAATTTCTTAAAGGCAAAAGGCATGAAAGGCTTTGCCATGGATTCAATATGAACTTTGAAGTCCCTCGCCAACGATCTTTTTGCTTAATATTACGACTTTAATTTATTTTAAATAATTTCTCTGAAGGAAATTGAAATATTGAACTAGCAGATCCACCAACTTATAATTAAATTACATTTTCTGCAAAATTTCTTAAAGGCAAAAGGCATGAAGGGCTTTGCCATGGATTCAATATGAACTTTGAAGTTTCTCGCCAACGACCTTTGATCCTTTTTGCTTAATATTACCACTTTAATTTATTTTAAATAATTTCTCTGAAGGAAATTGAAATATTGAACTAGCAGATCCACCAACTTATAATTAAATTACATTTTCTGCAAAATTTCTTAAAGGCGAAAGGCATGAAGGGCTTTGCCATGGATTCAATATGAACTTTGAAGTCTCTCGCCAACGACCTTTGATCCTTTTTGCTTAATATTACCACTTTAATTTATTTTAAATAATTTCTCTGAAGGAAATTGAAATATTGAACTAGCAGATCCACCAACTTATAATTAAATTACATTTTCTGCAAAATTTCTTAAAGGCAAAAGGCATGAAGGGCTTTGCCATGGATTCAATATGAACTTTGAAGTCTCTCGCCAACGATCTTTGATCCTTTTTGCTTAATATTACCACTTTAATTTATTTTAAATAATTTCTCTGAAGGAAATTGAAATTGTGATCTAGCAGATCCACCAACTTCTAATTAAATTAAATTTTCTGCAAAATTTCTTAAAGGCAAAAGGCATGAAGGGCTTTGCCATGGATTCAATATGAACTTTGAAGTCTCTCGCCAACGATCTTTGATCCTTTTTGCTTAATATTACCACTTTAATTTATTTTAAATAATTTCTCTGAAGGAAATTGAAATTGTGATCTAGCAGATCCACCAACTTCTAATTAAATTACATTTTCTGCAAAATTTCTTAAAGGCAAAAGGCATGAAGGGCTTTGCCATGGATTCAATATTAACTTTGAAGTCTCTCGCCAACGATCTTTGATCCTCTTTGCTTAATATTACCACTTTAATTTATTTTAAATAATTTCTCTGAAGGAAATTGAAATTGTGATCTAGCAGATCAACCAACTTCTAATTAAATTACATTTTCTGCAAAATTTCTTAAAGGCAAAAGGCATGAAGGGCTTTGCCATGGATTCAATATGAACTTTGAAGTCCCTCGCCAACGATCTTTTTGCTTAATATTACGACTTTAATTTATTTTAAATAATTTCTCTGAAGGAAATTGAAATATTGAACTAGCAGATCCACCAACTTCTAATTAAATTACATTTTCTGCAAAATTTCTTAAAGGCAAAAGGCATGAAGGGCTTTGCCATGGATTCAATATGAACTTTGAAGTCTCTCGCCAACGACCTTTGATCCTTTTTGCTTAATATTATCACTTTAATTTATTTTAAATAATTTCTCTGAAGGAAATTGAAATATTGAACTAGCAGATCCACCAACTTCTAATTAAATTACATTTTCTGCAAAATTTCTTAAAGGCAAAAGGCATGAAGGGTTTTGCCATGGATTCAATATGAACTTTGAAGTCTCTCGCCAAAGATCTTTGAAGGGCTTTCCATTTTTGCTTAATATTACCACTTTAATTTATTTTAAATAATTTCTCTGAAGGAAATTGAAATTGTGATCTAGCAGATCCACCAACTTCTAATTAAATTACATTTTCTGCAAAATTTCTTAAAGGCAAAAGGTATGAAGGGCTTTGCCATGGATTCAATATGAACTTTGAAGTCTCTCGCCAACGATCTTTGATCCTTTTTGCATAATATTACCACTTTAATTTATTTTAAATAATTTCTCTGAAGGAAATTGAAATAGTGATCTAGCAGATCCACCAACTTCTAATTAAATTACATTTTCTGCAAAATTTCTTAAAGGCAAAAGGCATGAAGGGCTTTGCCATGGATTCAATATGAACTTTGAAGTCTCTCGCCAACGATCTTTGATCCTTTTTGCTTAATATTACTACTTTAATTTATTTTAAATAATTTCTCTGAAGGAAATTTGAATTGTGATCTAGCAGATCCACCAACTTCTAATTAAATTACATTTTCTGCAAAATTTCTTAAAGGCAAAAGGCATGAAGGGCTTTGCCATGGATTCAATATGAACATTGAAGTCTCTCGCCAACGATCTTTGATCCTTTTTGCTTAATATTACCACTTTAATTTGTTTTAAATTATTTCTCTGAAGGAAATTGAAATATTGATCTAGCAGATCAACCAACTTCTAATTAAATTACATTTTCTGCAAAATTTCTTAAAGGCAAAAGGCATGAAGGGCTTTGCCATGGATTCAATATGAACTTTGAAGTCCCTCGCCAACGATCTTTTTGCTTAATATTACCACTTTAATTTATTTTAAATAATTTCTCTGAAGGAAATTGAAATATTGAACTAGCAGATCCACCAACTTATAATTAAATTACATTTTCTGCAAAATTTCTTAAAGGCAAAAGGCATGAAGGGCTTTGCCATGGATTCAATATGAACTTTGAAGTCTCTCGCCAACGACCTTTGATCCTTTTTGCTTAATATTACCACTTTAATTTATTTTAAATAATTTCTCTGAAGGAAATTGAAATATTGAACTAGCAGATCCACCAACTTATAATTAAATTACATTTTCTGCAAAATTTCTTAAAGGCAAAAGGCATGAAGGGCTTTGCCATGGATTCAATATGAACTTTGAAGTCTCTCGCCAACGACCTTTGATCCTTTTTGCTTAATATTACCACTTTAATTTATTTTAAATAATTTCTCTGAAGGAAATTGAAATATTGAACTAGCAGATCCACCAACTTATAATTAAATTACATTTTCTGCAAAATTTCTTAAAGGCAAAAGGCATGAAGGGCTTTGCCATGGATTCAATATGAACTTTGAAGTCCCTCGCCAACGATCTTTTTGCTTAATATTACGACTTTAATTTATTTTAAATAATTTCTCTGAAGGAAATTGAAATATTGAACTAGCAGATCCACCAACTTATAATTAAATTACATTTTCTGCAAAATTTCTTAAAGGCAAAAGGCATGAAGGGCTTTGCCATGGATTCAATATGAACTTTGAAGTCTCTCGCCAACGATCTTTGATCCTTTTTGCTTAATATTACCACTTTAATTTATTTTAAATTATTTCTCTGAAGGAAATTGAAATTGTAATCTAGCAGATCCATCAACTTCTAATTAAATTACATTTTCTGCAAAATTTCTTAAAGGCAAAAGGCATGAAGGGCTTTGCCATGGATTCAATATGAACTTTGAAGTCTCTCGCCAACGATCTTTGATCCTCTTTGCTTAATATTACCACTTTAATTTATTTTAAATAATTTCTCTGAAGGAAATTGAAATTGTGATCTAGCAGATCAACCAACTTCTAATTAAATTACATTTTCTGCAAAATTTTTTAAAGGCAAAAGGCATGAAGGGCTTTGCCATGGATTCAATATGAACTTTGAAGTCCCTCGCCAACGATCTTTTTGCTTAATATTACGACTTTAATTTATTTTAAATAATTTCTCTGAAGGAAATTGAAATATTGAACTAGCAGATCCACCAACTTATAATTAAATTACATTTTCTGCAAAATTTCTTAAAGGCAAAAGGTATGAAGGGCTTTGCCATGGATTCAATATGAACTTTGAAGTCCCTCGCCAACGATCTTTGATCCTTTTTGCATAATATTACCACTTTAATTTATTTTAAATAATTTCTCTGAAGGAACTTGAAATAGTGATCTAGCAGATCCACCAACTTCTAATTAAATTACATTTTCTGCAAAATTTCTTAAAGGCAAAAGGCATGAAGGGCTTTGCCATGGATTCAATATGAACTTTGAAGTCTCTCGCCAACGATCTTTGATCCTTTTTGCATAATATTACCACTTTAATTTATTTTAAATAATTTCTCTGAAGGAAATTGAAATTGTGATCTAGCAGATCCACCAACTTCTAATTAAATTACATTTTCTGCAAAATTTCTTAAAGGCAAAAGGCATGAAGGGCTTTGCCATGGATTCAATAAGAACCTTGAAGTCTCTCGCCAACGATCTTTGATCCTTTTTGCCTAATATTACCACTTTAATTTATTTTAAATAATTTCTCTGAAGGAAATTAAAATATTGATCTAGCAGATCCACCAACTTCTAATTAAATTACATTTTCTGCAAAATTTCTTAAAGGCAAAAGGCATGAAGGGCTTTGCCATGGATTCAATATGAACTTTGAAGTCTCTCGCCAACTACCTTTGATCCTTTTTGCTTAATATTACCACTTTAATTTATTTTAAATTATTTCTCTGAAGGAAATTGAAATTGTGATCTAGCAGATCCATCAACTTCTAATTAAATTACATTTTCTGCAAAATTTCTTAAAGGCAAAAGGCATGAAGGGCTTTACCATGGATTCAATATGAACTTTGAAGTCTCTCGCCAACGATCTTTGATCCTTTTTGCATAATATTACCACTTTAATTTATTTTAAATAATTTCTCTGAAGGAAATTGAAATTGTGATCTAGCAGATCCAACAACTTCTAATTAAATTACATTTTCTGTAAAATTTCTTAAAGGCAAAAGGCATGAAGGGCTTTGCCATGGATTCAATATGAACTTTGAAGTCTCTCGCCAACGATCTTTGATCCTTTTTGCTTAATATTACCACTTTAATTTATTTTAAATAATTTCTCTGAAGGAAATTGAAATTGTGATCTAGCAGATCCATCAACTTCTAATTAAATTACATTTTCTGCAAAATTTCTTAAAGGCAAAAGGCATGAAGGGCTTTGCCATGGATTCAATATGAACTTTGAAGTCTCTCGCCAACGATCTTTGATCCTTTTTGCTTAATATTACCACTTTAATTTATTTTAAATAATTTCTCTGAAGGAAATTGAAATATTGATCTAGCAGATCAACCAACTTCTAATTAAATTACATTATCTGTAAAATTTCTTAAAGGCAAAAGGCATGAAGGGCTTTGCCATGGATTCAATATGAACTTTGAAGTCCCTCGCCAACAATCTTTTTGCTTAATATTACGACTTTAATTTATTTTAAATAATTTCTCTGAAGGAAATTGAAATATTGAACTAGCAGATCCACCAACTTATTATTAAATTACATTTTCTGCAAAATTTCTTAAAGGCAAAAGGCATGAAGGGCTTTACCATGGATTCAATATGAACTTTGAAGTCTCTCGCCAACGATCTTTGATCCTTTTTGCATAATATTACCACTTTAATTTATTTTAAATAATTTCTCTGAAGGAAATTGAAATTGTGATCTAGCAGATCCAACAACTTCTAATTAAATTACATTTTCTGTAAAATTTCTTAAAGGCAAAAGGCATGAAGGGCTTTGCCATGGATTCAATATGAACTTTGAAGTCTCTCGCCAACGATCTTTGATCCTTTTTGCTTAATATTACCACTTTAATTTATTTTAAATTATTTCTCTGAAGGAAATTGAAATTGTAATCTAGCAGATCCATCAACTTCTAATTAAATTACATTTTCTGCAAAATTTCTTAAAGGCAAAAGGCATGAAGGGCTTTGCCATGGATTCAATATGAACTTTGAAGTCTCTCGCCAACGATCTTTGATCCTCTTTGCTTAATATTACCACTTTAATTTATTTTAAATAATTTCTCTGAAGGAAATTGAAATTGTGATCTAGCAGATCAACCAACTTCTAATTAAATTACATTTTCTGTAAAATTTCTTAAAGGCAAAAGGCATGAAGGGCTTTGCCATGGATTCAATATGAACTTTGAAGTCCCTCGCCAACAATCTTTTTGCTTAATATTACGACTTTAATTTATTTTAAATAATTTCTCTGAAGGAAATTGAAATATTGAACTAGCAGATCCACCAACTTATTATTAAATTACATTTTCTGCAAAATTTCTTAAAGGCAAAAGGCATGAAGGGCTTTGCCATGGATTCAATATGAACTTTGAAGTCTCTCGCCAACGATCTTTGATCCTTTTTGCATAATATTACCACTTTAATTTATTTTAAATAATTTCTCTGAAGGAAATTGAAATTGTGATCTAGCAGATCCACCAACTTCTAATTAAATTACATTTTCTGCAAAATTTCTTAAAGGCAAAAGGCATGAAGGGCTTTGCCATGGATTCAATAAGAACCTTGAAGTCTCTCGCCAACGATCTTTGATCCTTTTTGCCTAATATTACCACTTTAATTTATTTTAAATAATTTCTCTGAAGGAAATTGAAATTGTGATCTAGCAGATCCACCAACTTCTAATTAAATTACATTTTCTGCAAAATTTCTTAAAGGCAAAAGGCATGAAGGGCTTTGCCATGGATTCAATATGAACTTTGAAGTCTCTCGCCAACGATCTTTGATCCTTTTTGCATAATATTACCACTTTAATTTATTTTAAATAATTTCTCTGAAGGAAATTGAAATTGTGATCTAGCAGATCCACCAACTTCTAATTAAATTACATTTTCTGCAAAATTTCTTAAAGGCAAAAGGCATGAAGGGCTTTGCCATGGATTCAATATGAACTTTGAAGTCTCTCGCCAACTACCTTTGATCCTTTTTGCTTAATATTACCACTTTAATTTATTTTAAATTATTTCTCTGAAGGAAATTGAAATTGTGATCTAGCAGATCCATCAACTTCTAATTAAATTACATTTTCTGCAAAATTTCTTAAAGGCAAAAGGCATGAAGGGCTTTACCATGGATTCAATATGAACTTTGAAGTCTCTCGCCAACGATCTTTGATCCTTTTTGCATAATATTACCACTTTAATTTATTTTAAATAATTTCTCTGAAGGAAATTGAAATTGTGATCTAGCAGATCCAACAACTTCTAATTAAATTACATTTTCTGTAAAATTTCTTAAAGGCAAAAGGCATGAAGGGCTTTGCCATGGATTCAATATGAACTTTGAAGTCTCTCGCCAACGATCTTTGATCCTTTTTGCTTAATATTACCACTTTAATTTATTTTAAATAATTTCTCTGAAGGAAATTGAAATTGTGATCTAGCAGATCCATCAACTTCTAATTAAATTACATTTTCTGCAAAATTTCTTAAAGGCAAAAGGCATGAAGGGCTTTGCCATGGATTCAATATGAACTTTGAAGTCTCTCGCCAACGATCTTTGATCCTTTTTGCTTAATATTACCACTTTAATTTATTTTAAATAATTTCTCTGAAGGAAATTGAAATATTGATCTAGCAGATCAACCAACTTCTAATTAAATTACATTATCTGTAAAATTTCTTAAAGGCAAAAGGCATGAAGGGCTTTGCCATGGATTCAATATGAACTTTGAAGTCCCTCGCCAACAATCTTTTTGCTTAATATTACGACTTTAATTTATTTTAAATAATTTCTCTGAAGGAAATAGAAATATTGAACTAGCAGATCCACCAACTTATTATTAAATTACATTTTCTGCAAAATTTCTTTAAGGCAAAAGGCATGAAGGGCTTTGCCATGGATTCAATATGAACTTTGAAGTCTCTCGCCAACGATCTTTGATCCTTTTTGCATAATATTACCACTTTAATTTATTTTAAATAATTTCTCTGAAGGAAATTGAAATTGTGATCTAGCAGATCCACCAACTTCTAATTAAATTACATTTTCTGCAAAATTTCTTAAAGGCAAAATGCATGAAGGGCTTTGCCATGGATTCAATAAGAACCTTGAAGTCTCTCGCCAACGATCTTTGATCCTTTTTGCCTAATATTACCACTTTAATTTATTTTAAATAATTTCTCTGAAGGAAATTAAAATATTGATCTAGCAGATCCACCAACTTCTAATTAAATTACATTTTCTGCAAAATTTCTTAAAGGCAAAAGGCATGAAGGGCTTTGCCATGGATTCAATATGAACTTTGAAGTCTCTCGCCAACGATCTTTGATCCTTTTTGCTTAATATTACCACTTTAATTTATTTTAAATAATTTCTCTGAAGGAAATTAAAATATTGATCTAGCAGATCCACCAACTTCTAATTAAATTACATTTTCTGCAAAATTTCTTAAAGGCAAAAGGCATGAAGGGCTTTGCCATGGATTCAATATGAACTTTGAAGTCTCTCGCCAACTACCTTTGATCCTTTTTGCTTAATATTACCACTTTAATTTATTTTAAATTATTTCTCTGAAGGAAATTGAAATTGTGATCTAGCAGATCCATCAACTTCTAATTAAATTACATTTTCTGCAAAATTTCTTAAAGGCAAAAGGCATGAAGGGCTTTGCCATGGATTCAATATGAACTTTGAAGTCTCTCGCCAACGATCTTTGATCCTTTTTGCATAATATTACCACTTTAATTTATTTTAAATAATTTCTCTGAAGGAAATTGAAATTGTGATCTAGCAGATCCAACAACTTCTAATTAAATTACATTTTCTGTAAAATTTCTTAAAGGCAAAAGGCATGAAGGGCTTTGCCATGGATTCAATATGAACTTTGAAGTCTCTCGCCAACGATCTTTGATCCTTTTTGCTTAATATTACCACTTTAATTTATTTTAAATAATTTCTCTGAAGGAAATTGAAATTGTGATCTAGCAGATCCATCAACTTCTAATTAAATTACATTTTCTGCAAAATTTCTTAAAGGCAAAAGGCATGAAGGGCTTTGCCATGGATTCAATATGAACTTTGAAGTCTCTCGCCAACGATCTTTGATCCTTTTTGCTTAATATTACGACTTTAATTTATTTTAAATAATTTCTCTGAAGGAAATTGAAATATTGATCTAGCAGATCAACCAACTTCTAATTAAATTACATTTTCTGTAAAATTTCTTAAAGGCAAAAGGCATGAAGGGCTTTGCCATGGATTCAATATGAACTTTGAAGTCCCTCGCCAACAATCTTTTTGCTTAATATTACGACTTTAATTTATTTTAAATAATTTCTCTGAAGGAAATTTAAATATTGAACTAGCAGATCCACCAACTTATAATTAAATTACATTTTCTGCAAAATTTCTTAAAGGCAAAAGGCATGAAGGGCTTTGCCATGGATTCAATATGAACTTTGAAGTCTCTCGCCAACGACCTTTGATCCTTTTTGCTTAATATTACCACTTTAATTTATTTTAAATAATTTCTCTGAAGGAAATTGAAATATTGAACTAGCAGATCCACCAACTTATAATTAAATTACATTTTCTGCAAAATTTCTTAAAGGCAAAAGGCATGAAGGGCTTTGCCATGGATTCAATATGAACTTTGAAGTCCCTCGCCAACGATCTTTTTGCTTAATATTACGACTTTAATTTATTTTAAATAATTTCTCTGAAGGAAATTGAAATATTGAACTAGCAGATCCACCAACTTATAATTAAATTACATTTTCTGCAAAATTTCTTAAAGGCAAAAGGCATGAAGGGCTTTGCCATGGATTCAATATGAACTTTGAAGTCTCTCGCCAACGATCTTTGATCCTTTTTGCTTAATATTACCACTTTAATTTATTTTAAATTATTTCTCTGAAGGAAATTGAAATTGTAATCTAGCAGATCCATCAACTTCTAATTAAATTACATTTTCTGCAAAATTTCTTAAAGGCAAAAGGCATGAAGGGCTTTGCCATGGATTCAATATGAACTTTGAAGTCTCTCGCCAACGATCTTTGATCCTCTTTGCTTAATATTACCACTTTAATTTATTTTAAATAATTTCTCTGAAGGAAATTGAAATTGTGATCTAGCAGATCAACCAACTTCTAATTAAATTACATTTTCTGCAAAATTTCTTAAAGGCAAAAGGCATGAAGGGCTTTGCCATGGATTCAATATGAACTTTGAAGTCCCTCGCCAACGATCTTTTTGCTTAATATTACGACTTTAATTTATTTTAAATAATTTCTCTGAAGGAAATTGAAATATTGAACTAGCAGATCCACCAACTTATAATTAAATTACATTTTCTGCAAAATTTCTTAAAGGCAAAAGGCATGAAGGGCTTTGCCATGGATTCAATATGAACTTTGAAGTCTCTCGCCAACGACCTTTGATCCTTTTTGCTTAATATTACCACTTTAATTTATTTTAAATAATTTCTCTGAAGGAAATTAAAATATTGAACTAGCAGATCCACCAACTTCTAATTAAATTACATTTTCTGCAAAATTTCTTAAAGGCAAAAGGCATGAAGGGCTTTGCCATGGATTCAATATGAACTTTGAAGTCTCTCGCCAAAGATCTTTGATCCTTTTTGCTTAATATTACCACTTT
Organism: Phlebotomus papatasi; assembly: GCF_024763615.1. Taxonomy (NCBI): domain Eukaryota; kingdom Metazoa; phylum Arthropoda; class Insecta; order Diptera; family Psychodidae; genus Phlebotomus; species Phlebotomus papatasi. The sequence goes on from NW_026604411.1 coordinate 154,569, forward strand.
AATTTATTTTAAATAATTTCTCTGAAGGAAATTGAAATTGTGATCTAGCAGATCCACCAACTTCTAATTAAATTACATTTTCTGCAAAATTTCTTAAAGGCAAAAGGTATGAAGGCCTTTGCCATGGATTCAATATGAACTTTGAAGTCCCTCGCCAACGATCTTTGATCCTTTTTGCATAATATTACCACTTTAATTTATTTTAAATAATTTCTCTGAAGGAAATTGAAATAGTGATCTAGCAGATCCACCAACTTCTAATTAAATTACATTTTCTGCAAAATTTCTTAAAGGCAAAAGGCATGAAGGGCTTTGCCATGGATTCAATATGAACTTTGAAGTCTCTCGCCAACGATCTTTGATCCTTTTTGCATAATATTACCACTTTAATTTATTTTAAATAATTTCTCTGAAGGAAATTGAAATTGTGATCTAGCAGATCCACCAACTTCTAATTAAATTACATTTTCTGCAAAATTTCTTAAAGGCAAAAGGCATGAAGGGCTTTGCCATGGATTCAATATGAACTTTGAAGTCCCTCGCCAACGATCTTTTTGCTTAATATTACGACTTTAATTTATTTTAAATAATTTCTCTGAAGGAAATTGAAATATTGAACTAGCAGATCCACCAACTTATAATTAAATTACATTTTCTGCAAAATTTCTTAAAGGCAAAAGGCATGAAGGGCTTTGCCATGGATTCAATATGAACTTTGAAGTCTCTCGCCAACGATCTTTGATCCTTTTTGCTTAATATTACCACTTTAATTTATTTTAAATTATTTCTCTGAAGGAAATTGAAATTGTAATCTAGCAGATCCATCAACTTCTAATTAAATTACATTTTCTGCAAAATTTCTTAAAGGCAAAAGGCATGAAGGGCTTTGCCATGGATTCAATATGAACTTTGAAGTCTCTCGCCAACGATCTTTGATCCTCTTTGCTTAATATTACCACTTTAATTTATTTTAAATAATTTCTCTGAAGGAAATTGAAATTGTGATCTAGCAGATCAACCAACTTCTAATTAAATTACATTTTCTGCAAAATTTCTTAAAGGCAAAAGGCATGAAGGGCTTTGCCATGGATTCAATATGAACTTTGAAGTCCCTCGCCAACGATCTTTTTGCTTAATATTACGACTTTAATTTATTTTAAATAATTTCTCTGAAGGAAATTGAAATATTGAACTAGCAGATCCACCAACTTATAATTAAATTACATTTTCTGCAAAATTTCTTAAAGGCAAAAGGCATGAAGGGCTTTGCCATGGATTCAATATGAACTTTGAAGTCTCTCGCCAACGACCTTTGATCCTTTTTGCTTAATATTACCACTTTAATTTATTTTAAATAATTTCTCTGAAGGAAATTAAAATATTGAACTAGCAGATCCACCAACTTCTAATTAAATTACATTTTCTGCAAAATTTCTTAAAGGCAAAAGGCATGAAGGGCTTTGCCATGGATTCAATATGAACTTTGAAGTCTCTCGCCAAAGATCTTTGATCCTTTTTGCTTAATATTACCACTTTAATTTATTTTAAATAATTTCTCTGAAGGAAATTGAAATTGTGATCTAGCAGATCCACCAACTTCTAATTAAATTACATTTTCTGCAAAATTTCTTAAAGGCAAAAGGTATGAAGGCCTTTGCCATGGATTCAATATGAACTTTGAAGTCCCTCGCCAACGATCTTTGATCCTTTTTGCATAATATTACCACTTTAATTTATTTTAAATAATTTCTCTGAAGGAAATTGAAATAGTGATCTAGCAGATCCACCAACTTCTAATTAAATTACATTTTCTGCAAAATTTCTTAAAGGCAAAAGGCATGAAGGGCTTTGCCATGGATTCAATATGAACTTTGAAGTCTCTCGCCAACGATCTTTGATCCTTTTTGCATAATATTACCACTTTAATTTATTTTAAATAATTTCTCTGAAGGAAATTGAAATTGTGATCTAGCAGATCCACCAACTTCTAATTAAATTACATTTTCTGCAAAATTTCTTAAAGGCAAAAGGCATGAAGGGCTTTGCCATGGATTCAATAAGAACCTTGAAGTCTCTCGCCAACGATCTTTGATCCTTTTTGCCTAATATTACCACTTTAATTTATTTTAAATAATTTCTCTGAAGGAAATTAAAATATTGATCTAGCAGATCCACCAACTTCTAATTAAATTACATTTTCTGCAAAATTTCTTAAAGGCAAAAGGCATGAAGGGCTTTGCCATGGATTCAATATGAACTTTGAAGTCTCTCGCCAACTACCTTTGATCCTTTTTGCTTAATATTACCACTTTAATTTATTTTAAATTATTTCTCTGAAGGAAATTGAAATTGTGATCTAGCAGATCCATCAACTTCTAATTAAATTACATTTTCTGCAAAATTTCTTAAAGGCAAAAGGCATGAAGGGCTTTGCCATGGATTCAATATGAACTTTGAAGTCTCTCGCCAACGATCTTTGATCCTTTTTGCATAATATTACCACTTTAATTTATTTTAAATAATTTCTCTGAAGGAAATTGAAATTGTGATCTAGCAGATCCAACAACTTCTAATTAAATTACATTTTCTGTAAAATTTCTTAAAGGCAAAAGGCATGAAGGGCTTTGCCATGGATTCAATATGAACTTTGAAGTCTCTCGCCAACGATCTTTGATCCTTTTTGCTTAATATTACCACTTTAATTTATTTTAAATAATTTCTCTGAAGGAAATTGAAATTGTGATCTAGCAGATCCATCAACTTCTAATTAAATTACATTTTCTGCAAAATTTCTTAAAGGCAAAAGGCATGAAGGGCTTTGCCATGGATTCAATATGAACTTTGAAGTCTCTCGCCAACGATCTTTGATCCTTTTTGCTTAATATTACGACTTTAATTTATTTTAAATAATTTCTCTGAAGGAAATTGAAATATTGATCTAGCAGATCAACCAACTTCTAATTAAATTACATTTTCTGTAAAATTTCTTAAAGGCAAAAGGCATGAAGGGCTTTGCCATGGATTCAATATGAACTTTGAAGTCCCTCGCCAACAATCTTTTTGCTTAATATTACGACTTTAATTTATTTTAAATAATTTCTCTGAAGGAAATTGAAATATTGAACTAGCAGATCCACCAACTTATAATTAAATTACATTTTCTGCAAAATTTCTTAAAGGCAAAAGGCATGAAGGGCTTTGCCATGGATTCAATATGAACTTTGAAGTCTCTCGCCAACGACCTTTGATCCTTTTTGCTTAATATTACCACTTTAATTTATTTTAAATAATTTCTCTGAAGGAAATTGAAATATTGAACTAGCAGATCCACCAACTTATAATTAAATTACATTTTCTGCAAAATTTCTTAAAGGCAAAAGGCATGAAGGGCTTTGCCATGGATTCAATATGAACTTTGAAGTCCCTCGCCAACGATCTTTTTGCTTAATATTACGACTTTAATTTATTTTAAATAATTTCTCTGAAGGAAATTGAAATATTGAACTAGCAGATCCACCAACTTATAATTAAATTACATTTTCTGCAAAATTTCTTAAAGGCAAAAGGCATGAAGGGCTTTGCCATGGATTCAATATGAACTTTGAAGTCTCTCGCCAACGATCTTTGATCCTTTTTGCTTAATATTACCACTTTAATTTATTTTAAATTATTTCTCTGAAGGAAATTGAAATTGTAATCTAGCAGATCCATCAACTTCTAATTAAATTACATTTTCTGCAAAATTTCTTAAAGGCAAAAGGCATGAAGGGCTTTGCCATGGATTCAATATGAACTTTGAAGTCTCTCGCCAACGATCTTTGATCCTCTTTGCTTAATATTACCACTTTAATTTATTTTAAATAATTTCTCTGAAGGAAATTGAAATTGTGATCTAGCAGATCAACCAACTTCTAATTAAATTACATTTTCTGCAAAATTTCTTAAAGGCAAAAGGCATGAAGGGCTTTGCCATGGATTCAATATGAACTTTGAAGTCCCTCGCCAACGATCTTTTTCCTTAATATTACGACTTTAATTTATTTTAAATAATTTCTCTGAAGGAAATTGAAATATTGAACTAGCAGATCCACCAACTTATAATTAAATTACATTTTCTGCAAAATTTCTTAAAGGCAAAAGGCATGAAGGGCTTTGCCATGGATTCAATATGAACTTTGAAGTCTCTCGCCAACGACCTTTGATCCTTTTTGCTTAATATTACCACTTTAATTTATTTTAAATAATTTCTCTGAAGGAAATTAAAATATTGAACTAGCAGATCCACCAACTTCTAATTAAATTACATTTTCTGCAAAATTTCTTAAAGGCAAAAGGCATGAAGGGCTTTGCCATGGATTCAATATGAACTTTGAAGTCTCTCGCCAAAGATCTTTGATCCTTTTTGCTTAATATTACCACTTTAATTTATTTTAAATAATTTCTCTGAAGGAAATTGAAATTGTGATCTAGCAGATCCACCAACTTCTAATTAAATTACATTTTCTGCAAAATTTCTTAAAGGCAAAAGGTATGAAGGCCTTTGCCATGGATTCAATATGAACTTTGAAGTCCCTCGCCAACGATCTTTGATCCTTTTTGCATAATATTACCACTTTAATTTATTTTAAATAATTTCTCTGAAGGAAATTGAAATAGTGATCTAGCAGATCCACCAACTTCTAATTAAATTACATTTTCTGCAAAATTTCTTAAAGGCAAAAGGCATGAAGGGCTTTGCCATGGATTCAATATGAACTTTGAAGTCTCTCGCCAACGATCTTTGATCCTTTTTGCATAATATTACCACTTTAATTTATTTTAAATAATTTCTCTGAAGGAAATTGAAATTGTGATCTAGCAGATCCACCAACTTCTAATTAAATTACATTTTCTGCAAAATTTCTTAAAGGCAAAAGGCATGAAGGGCTTTGCCATGGATTCAATATGAACTTTGAAGTCCCTCGCCAACGATCTTTTTGCTTAATATTACGACTTTAATTTATTTTAAATAATTTCTCTGAAGGAAATTGAAATATTGAACTAGCAGATCCACCAACTTATAATTAAATTACATTTTCTGCAAAATTTCTTAAAGGCAAAAGGCATGAAGGGCTTTGCCATGGATTCAATATGAACTTTGAAGTCTCTCGCCAACGATCTTTGATCCTTTTTGCTTAATATTACCACTTTAATTTATTTTAAATTATTTCTCTGAAGGAAATTGAAATTGTAATCTAGCAGATCCATCAACTTCTAATTAAATTACATTTTCTGCAAAATTTCTTAAAGGCAAAAGGCATGAAGGGCTTTGCCATGGATTCAATATGAACTTTGAAGTCTCTCGCCAACGATCTTTGATCCTCTTTGCTTAATATTACCACTTTAATTTATTTTAAATAATTTCTCTGAAGGAAATTGAAATTGTGATCTAGCAGATCAACCAACTTCTAATTAAATTACATTTTCTGCAAAATTTCTTAAAGGCAAAAGGCATGAAGGGCTTTGCCATGGATTCAATATGAACTTTGAAGTCCCTCGCCAACGATCTTTTTGCTTAATATTACGACTTTAATTTATTTTAAATAATTTCTCTGAAGGAAATTGAAATATTGAACTAGCAGATCCACCAACTTATAATTAAATTACATTTTCTGCAAAATTTCTTAAAGGCAAAAGGCATGAAGGGCTTTGCCATGGATTCAATATGAACTTTGAAGTCTCTCGCCAACGACCTTTGATCCTTTTTGCTTAATATTACCACTTTAATTTATTTTAAATAATTTCTCTGAAGGAAATTAAAATATTGAACTAGCAGATCCACCAACTTCTAATTAAATTACATTTTCTGCAAAATTTCTTAAAGGCAAAAGGCATGAAGGGCTTTGCCATGGATTCAATATGAACTTTGAAGTCTCTCGCCAAAGATCTTTGATCCTTTTTGCTTAATATTACCACTTTAATTTATTTTAAATAATTTCTCTGAAGGAAATTGAAATTGTGATCTAGCAGATCCACCAACTTCTAATTAAATTACATTTTCTGCAAAATTTCTTAAAGGCAAAAGGTATGAAGGCCTTTGCCATGGATTCAATATGAACTTTGAAGTCCCTCGCCAAGGGCCTTTGCCATGGATTCAATATGAACTTTGAAGTCTCTCGCCAACGATCTTTGATCCTTTTTGCATAATATTACCACTTTAATTTATTTTAAATAATTTCTCTGAAGGAAATTGAAATAGTGATCTAGCAGATCCACCAACTTCTAATTAAATTACATTTTCTGCAAAATTTCTTAAAGGCAAAAGGCATGAAGGGCTTTGCCATGGATTCAATATGAACTTTGAAGTCTCTCGCCAACGATCTTTGATCCTTTTTGCATAATATTACCACTTTAATTTATTTTAAATAATTTCTCTGAAGGAAATTGAAATTGTGATCTAGCAGATCCACCAACTTCTAATTAAATTACATTTTCTGCAAAATTTCTTAAAGGCAAAAGGCATGAAGGGCTTTGCCATGGATTCAATAAGAACCTTGAAGTCTCTCGCCAACGATCTTTGATCCTTTTTGCCTAATATTACCACTTTAATTTATTTTAAATAATTTCTCTGAAGGAAATTAAAATATTGATCTAGCAGATCCACCAACTTCTAATTAAATTACATTTTCTGCAAAATTTCTTAAAGGCAAAAGGCATGAAGGGCTTTGCCATGGATTCAATATGAACTTTGAAGTCTCTCGCCAACTACCTTTGATCCTTTTTGCTTAATATTACCACTTTAATTTATTTTAAATTATTTCTCTGAAGGAAATTGAAATTGTGATCTAGCAGATCCATCAACTTCTAATTAAATTACATTTTCTGCAAAATTTCTTAAAGGCAAAAGGCATGAAGGGCTTTACCATGGATTCAATATGAACTTTGAAGTCTCTCGCCAACGATCTTTGATCCTTTTTGCATAATATTACCACTTTAATTTATTTTAAATAATTTCTCTGAAGGAAATTGAAATTGTGATCTAGCAGATCCAACAACTTCTAATTAAATTACATTTTCTGTAAAATTTCTTAAAGGCAAAAGGCATGAAGGGCTTTGCCTGATTCAAAGTCCCTCGCCAACAATCTTTTTGCTTAATATTACGACTTTAATTTATTTTAAATAATTTCTCTGAAGGAAATTGAAATATTGAACTAGCAGATCCACCAACTTATTATTAAATTACATTTTCTGCAAAATTTCTTTAAGGCAAAAGGCATGAAGGGCTTTGCCATGGATTCAATATGAACTTTGAAGTCTCTCGCCAACGATCTTTGATCCTTTTTGCATAATATTACCACTTTAATTTATTTTAAATAATTTCTCTGAAGGAAATTGAAATTGTGATCTAGCAGATCCACCAACTTCTAATTAAATTACATTTTCTGCAAAATTTCTTAAAGGCAAAAGGCATGAAGGGCTTTGCCATGGATTCAATAAGAACCTTGAAGTCTCTCGCCAACGATCTTTGATCCTTTTTGCCTAATATTACCACTTTAATTTATTTTAAATAATTTCTCTGAAGGAAATTAAAATATTGATCTAGCAGATCCACCAACTTCTAATTAAATTACATTTTCTGCAAAATTTCTTAAAGGCAAAAGGCATGAAGGGCTTTGCCATGGATTCAATATGAACTTTGAAGTCTCTCGCCAACGATCTTTGATCCTTTTTGCTTAATATTACCACTTTAATTTATTTTAAATAATTTCTCTGAAGGAAATTGAAATATTGAACTAGCAGATCCACCAACTTATAATTAAATTACATTTTCTGCAAAATTTCTTAAAGGCAAAAGGCATGAAGGGCTTTGCCATGGATTCAATATGAACTTTGAAGTCTCTCGCCAACGATCTTTGATCCTTTTTGCTTAATATTACCACTTTAATTTATTTTAAATAATTTCTCTGAAGGAAATTGAAATTGTGATCTAGCAGATCCACCAACTTTTAATTAAATTACATTTTCTGCAAAATTTCTTAAAGGCAAAAGGCATGAAGGGCTTTACCATGGATTCAATATGAACTTTGAAGTCTCTCGCCAACGACCTTTGATCCTTTTTGCTTAATATTACCACTTTAATTTATTTTAAATAATTTCTCTGAAGGAAATTGAAATATTGATCTAGCAGATCCACCAACTTCTAATTAAATTACATTTTCTGCAAAATTTCTTAAAGGTAAAAGGCATGAAGGGCTTTGCCATGGATTCAATATGAACTTTGAAGTCTCTCGCCAACGATCTTTGATCCTTTCTGCTTAATATTACCACTTTAATTTATTTTAAATAATTTCTCTGAAGGAAATTGAAATTGTGATCTAGCAGATCCACCAACTTCTAATTAAATTACATTTTCTGCAAAATTTCTTAAACGCAAAAGGCATGAAGGGCTTTGCCATGGATTCAATATGAACTTTGAAGTCTCTCGCCAACTACCTTTGATCCTTTTTGCTTAATATTACCACTTTAATTTATTTTAAATAATTTCTCTGAAGGAAATTGAAATTGTGATCTAGCAGATCCATCAACTTCTAATTAAATTACATTTTCTGCAAAATTTCTTAAAGGCAAAAGGCATGAAGGGCTTTACCATGGATTCAATATGAACTTTGAAGTCTCTCGCCAACGACCTTTGATCCTTTTTGCTTAATATTACCACTTTAATTTATTTTAAATTATTTCTCTGAAGGAAATTGAAATTGTGATCTAGCAGATCCATCAACTTCTAATTAAATTACATTTTCTGCAAAATTTCTTAAAGGCAAAAGGCATGAAGGGCTTTACCATGGATTCAATATGAACTTTGAAGTCTCTCGCCAACGATCTTTGATCCTTTTTGCATAATATTACCACTTTAATTTATTTTAAATAATTTCTCTGAAGGAAATTGAAATTGTGATCTAGCAGATCCAACAACTTCTAATTAAATTACATTTTCTGTAAAATTTCTTAAAGGCAAAAGGCATGAAGGGCTTTGCCATGGATTCAATATGAACTTTGAAGTCTCTCGCCAACTACCTTTGATCCTTTTTGCTTAATATTACCACTTTAATTTATTTTAAATAATTTCTCTGAAGGAAATTGAAATTGTGATCTAGCAGATCCATCAACTTCTAATTAAATTACATTTTCTGCAAAATTTCTTAAAGGCAAAAGGCATGAAGGGCTTTACCATGGATTCAATATGAACTTTGAAGTCTCTCGCCAACGATCTTTGATCCTTTTTGCATAATATTACCACTTTAATTTATTTTAAATAATTTCTCTGAAGGAAATTGAAATTGTGATCTAGCAGATCCAACAACTTCTAATTAAATTACATTTTCTGTAAAATTTCTTAAAGGCAAAAGGCATGAAGGGCTTTGCCATGGATTCAATATGAACTTTGAAGTCTCTCGCCAACGATCTTTGATCCTTTTTGCTTAATATTACCACTTTAATTTATTTTAAATAATTTCTCTGAAGGAAATTGAAATTGTGATCTAGCAGATCCATCAACTTCTAATTAAATTACATTTTCTGCAAAATTTCTTAAAGGCAAAAGGCATGAAGGGCTTTGCCATGGATTCAATATGAACTTTGAAGTCTCTCGCCAACGATCTTTGATCCTTTTTGCTTAATATTACGACTTTAATTTATTTTAAATAATTTCTCTGAAGGAAATTGAAATATTGATCTAGCAGATCAACCAACTTCTAATTAAATTACATTTTCTGTAAAATTTCTTAAAGGCAAAAGGCATGAAGGGCTTTGCCATGGATTCAATATGAACTTTGAAGTCCCTCGCCAACAATCTTTTTGCTTAATATTACGACTTTAATTTATTTTAAATAATTTCTCTGAAGGAAATTGAAATATTGAACTAGCAGATCCACCAACTTATTATTAAATTACATTTTCTGCAAAATTTCTTAAAGGCAAAAGGCATGAAGGGCTTTGCCATGGATTCAATATGAACTTTGAAGTCTCTCGCCAACGACCTTTGATCCTTTTTGCTTAATATTACCACTTTAATTTATTTTAAATAATTTCTCTGAAGGAAATTGAAATATTGAACTAGCAGATCCACCAACTTATAATTAAATTACATTTTCTGCAAAATTTCTTAAAGGCAAAAGGCATGAAGGGCTTTGCCATGGATTCAATATGAACTTTGAAGTCCCTCGCCAACGATCTTTTTGCTTAATATTACGACTTTAATTTATTTTAAATAATTTCTCTGAAGGAAATTGAAATATTGAACTAGCAGATCCACCAACTTATAATTAAATTACATTTTCTGCAAAATTTCTTAAAGGCAAAAGGCATGAAGGGCTTTGCCATGGATTCAATATGAACTTTGAAGTCTCTCGCCAACGATCTTTGATCCTTTTTGCTTAATATTACCACTTTAATTTATTTTAAATTATTTCTCTGAAGGAAATTGAAATTGTAATCTAGCAGATCCATCAACTTCTAATTAAATTACATTTTCTGCAAAATTTCTTAAAGGCAAAAGGCATGAAGGGCTTTGCCATGGATTCAATATGAACTTTGAAGTCTCTCGCCAACGATCTTTGATCCTCTTTGCTTAATATTACCACTTTAATTTATTTTAAATAATTTCTCTGAAGGAAATTGAAATTGTGATCTAGCAGATCAACCAACTTCTAATTAAATTACATTTTCTGCAAAATTTCTTAAAGGCAAAAGGCATGAAGGGCTTTGCCATGGATTCAATATGAACTTTGAAGTCCCTCGCCAACGATCTTTTTGCTTAATATTACGACTTTAATTTATTTTAAATAATTTCTCTGAAGGAAATTGAAATATTGAACTAGCAGATCCACCAACTTATAATTAAATTACATTTTCTGCAAAATTTCTTAAAGGCAAAAGGCATGAAGGGCTTTGCCATGGATTCAATATGAACTTTGAAGTCTCTCGCCAACGACCTTTGATCCTTTTTGCTTAATATTACCACTTTAATTTATTTTAAATAATTTCTCTGAAGGAAATTGAAATATTGAACTAGCAGATCCACCAACTTCTAATTAAATTACATTTTCTGCAAAATTTCTTAAAGGCAAAAGGCATGAAGGGCTTTGCCATGGATTCAATATGAACTTTGAAGTCTCTGATCTTTGATCCTTTTTGCTTAATATTACCACTTTAATTTATTTTAAATAATTTCTCTGAAGGAAATTGAAATTGTGATCTAGCAGATCCACCAACTTCTAATTAAATTACATTTTCTGCAAAATTTCTTAAAGGCAAAAGGTATGAAGGCCCTTGCCATGGATTCAATATGAACTTTGAAGTCCCTCGCCAACGATCTTTGATCCTTTTTGCATAATATTACCACTTTAATTTATTTTAAATAATTTCTCTGAAGGAAATTGAAATAGTGATCTAGCAGATCCACCAACTTCTAATTAAATTACATTTTCTGCAAAATTTCTTAAAGGCAAAAGGCATGAAGGGCTTTGCCATGGATTCAATATGAACTTTGAAGTTTCTCGCCAACGATCTTTGATCCTTTTTGCATAATATTACCACTTTAATTTATTTTAAATAATTTCTCTGAAGGAAATTGAAATTGTGATCTAGCAGATCCACCAACTTCTAATTAAATTACATTTTCTGCAAAATTTCTTAAAGGCAAAAGGCATGAAGGGCTTTGCCATGGATTCAATAAGAACCTTGAAGTCTCTCGCCAACGATCTTTGATCCTTTTTGCCTAATATTACCACTTTAATTTATTTTAAATAATTTCTCTGAAGGAAATTAAAATATTGATCTAGCAGATCCACCAACTTCTAATTAAATTACATTTTCTGCAAAATTTCTTAAAGGCAAAAGGCATGAAGGGCTTTGCCATGGATTCAATATGAACTTTGAAGTCTCTCGCCAACTACCTTTGATCCTTTTTGCTTAATATTACCACTTTAATTTATTTTAAATTATTTCTCTGAAGGAAATTGAAATTGTGATCTAGCAGATCCATCAACTTCTAATTAAATTACATTTTCTGCAAAATTTCTTAAAGGCAAAAGGCATGAAGGGCTTTACCATGGATTCAATATGAACTTTGAAGTCTCTCGCCAACGATCTTTGATCCTTTTTGCATAATATTACCACTTTAATTTATTTTAAATAATTTCTCTGAAGGAAATTGAAATTGTGATCTAGCAGATCCAACAACTTCTAATTAAATTACATTTTCTGTAAAATTTCTTAAAGGCAAAAGGCATGAAGGGCTTTGCCATGGATTCAATATGAACTTTGAAGTCTCTCGCCAACGATCTTTGATCCTTTTTGCTTAATATTACCACTTTAATTTATTTTAAATAATTTCTCTGAAGGAAATTGAAATTGTGATCTAGCAGATCCATCAACTTCTAATTAAATTACATTTTCTGCAAAATTTCTTAAAGGCAAAAGGCATGAAGGGCTTTGCCATGGATTCAATATGAACTTTGAAGTCTCTCGCCAACGATCTTTGATCCTTTTTGCTTAATATTACCACTTTAATTTATTTTAAATAATTTCTCTGAAGGAAATTGAAATATTGATCTAGCAGATCAACCAACTTCTAATTAAATTACATTTTCTGTAAAATTTCTTAAAGGCAAAACATGAAGGGCTTTGCCATGGATTCAATATGAACTTTTTCTCGCCTTTTTGAAATTTCTTGAAATATTGATCTAGCAGATCAACCAACTTCTAATTAAATTACATTTTCTGTAAAATTTCTTAAAGGCAAAAGGCATGAAGGGCTTTGCCATGGATTCAATATGAACTTTGAAGTCCCTCGCCAACAATCTTTTTGCTTAATATTACGACTTTAATTTATTTTAAATAATTTCTCTGAAGGAAATTGAAATATTGAACTAGCAGATCCACCAACTTATTATTAAATTACATTTTCTGCAAAATTTCTTTAAGGCAAAAGGCATGAAGGGCTTTGCCATGGATTCAATATGAACTTTGAAGTCTCTCGCCAACGATCTTTGATCCTTTTTGCATAATATTACCACTTTAATTTATTTTAAATAATTTCTCTGAAGGAAATTGAAATTGTGATCTAGCAGATCCACCAACTTCTAATTAAATTACATTTTCTGCAAAATTTCTTAAAGGCAAAAGGCATGAAGGGCTTTGCCATGGATTCAATAAGAACCTTGAAGTCTCTCGCCAACGATCTTTGATCCTTTTTGCCTAATATTACCACTTTAATTTATTTTAAATAATTTCTCTGAAGGAAATTAAAATATTGATCTAGCAGATCCACCAACTTCTAATTAAATTACATTTTCTGCAAAATTTCTTAAAGGCAAAAGGCATGAAGGGCTTTGCCATGGATTCAATATGAACTTTGAAGTCTCTCGCCAACGATCTTTGATCCTTTTTGCTTAATATTACCACTTTAATTTATTTTAAATAATTTCTCTGAAGGAAATTGAAATATTGAACTAGCAGATCCACCAACTTATAATTAAATTACATTTTCTGCAAAATTTCTTAAAGGCAAAAGGCATGAAGGGCTTTGCCATGGATTCAATATGAACTTTGAAGTCTCTCGCCAACGATCTTTGATCCTTTTTGCTTAATATTACCACTTTAATTTATTTTAAATAATTTCTCTGAAGGAAATTGAAATTGTGATCTAGCAGATCCACCAACTTTTAATTAAATTACATTTTCTGCAAAATTTCTTAAAGGCAAAAGGCATGAAGGGCTTTACCATGGATTCAATATGAACTTTGAAGTCTCTCGCCAACGATCTTTGATCCTTTTTGCTTAATATTACCACTTTAATTTATTTTAAATAATTTCTCTGAAGGAAATTGAAATATTGAACTAGCAGATCCACCAACTTCTAATTAAATTACATTTTCTGCAAAATTTCTTAAAGGCAAAAGGCATGAAGGGCTTTGCCATGGATTCAATAAGAACCTTGAAGTCTCTCGCCAACGATCTTTGATCATTTTTGCCTAATATTACCACTTTAATTTATTTTAAATAATTTCTCTGAAGGAAATTAAAATATTGATCTAGCAGATCCACCAACTTCTAATTAAATTACATTTTCTGCAAAATTTCTTAAAGGCAAAAGGCATGAAGGGCTTTGCCATGGATTCAATATGAACTTTGAAGTCTCTCGCCAACTACCTTTGATCCTTTTTGCTTAATATTACCACTTTAATTTATTTTAAATTATTTCTCTGAAGGAAATTGAAATTGTGATCTAGCAGATCCATCAACTTCTAATTAAATTACATTTTCTGCAAAATTTCTTAAAGGCAAAAGGCATGAAGGGCTTTGCCATGGATTCAATATGAACTTTGAAGTCCCTCGCCAACGATCTTTGATCCTTTTTGCTTAATATTACGACTTTAATTTATTTTAAATAATTTCTCTGAAGGAAATTGAAATAGTGATCTAGCAGATCCACCAACTTCTAATTAAATTACATTTTCTGCAAAATTTCTTAAAGGCAAAAGGCATGAAGGGCTTTGCCATGGATTCAATATGAACATTGAAGTCTCTCGCCAACGATCTTTGATCCTTTTTGCTTAATATTACCACTTTAATTTATTTTAAATAATTTCTCTGAAGGAAATTGAAATTGTGATCTAGCAGATCCATCAACTTTTAATTAAATTACATTTTCTGCAAAATTTCTTAAAGGCAAAAGGCATGAAGCGCTTTGCCATGGATTCAATATGAACATTGAAGTCTCTCGCCAACGATCTTTGATCCTTTTTGCTTAATATTACCACTTTAATTTATTTTAAATAATTTCTCTGAAGGAAATTGAAATTGTGATCTAGCAGATCCACCAACTTCTAATTAAATTACATTTTCTGCAAAATTTCTTAAAGGCAAAAGGCATGAAGGGCTTTGCCATGGATTCAATATGAACTTTGAAGTCTCTCGCCAACGACCTTTGATCCTTTCTGCTTAATATTACCACTTTAATTTATTTTAAATAATTTCTCTGAAGGAAATTGAAATATTGATCTAGCAGATCAACCAACTTCTAATTAAATTACATTTTCTGCAAAATTTCTTAAAGGCAAAAGGCATGAAGGGCTTTGCCATGGATTCAATATGAACTTTGAAGTCCCTCGCCAACGATCTTTGATCCTTTTTGCTTAATATTACCACTTTAATTTATTTTAAATAATTTCTCTGAAGGAAATTGAAATATTGATCTAGCAGATCCACCAACTTCTAATTAAATTACATTTTCTGCAAAATTTCTTAAAGGCAAAAGGCATGAAGGGCTTTACCATGGATTCAATATGAACTTTGAAGTCTCTCGCCAACGATCTTTTTGCCTAATATTACCACTTTAATTTATTTTAAATAATTTCTCTGAAGGAAATTGAAATTGTGATCTAGCAGATCCATCAACTTCTAATTAAATTACATTTTCTGCAAAATTTCTTAAAGGCAAAAGGCATGAAGGGCTTTGCCATGGATTCAATATGAACTTTGAAGTCCCTCGCCAACGATCTTTGATCCTTTTTGCTTAATATTATGACTTTAATTTATTTTAAATAATTTCTCTGAAGGAAATTGAAATAGTGATCTAGCAGATCCACCAACTTCTAATTAAATTACATTTTCTGCAAAATTTCTTAAAGGCAAAAGGCATGAAGGGCTTTGCCATGGATTCAATATGAACTTTGAAGTCTCTCGCCAACGATCTTTGATCCTTTTTGCATAATATTACGACTTTAATTTATTTTAAATAATTTCTCTGAAGGAAATTGAAATATTGAACTAGCAGATCCATCAACTTATAATTAAATTACATTTTCTGCAAAATTTCTTAAAGGCAAAAGGCATGAAGGGCTTTGCCATGGATTCAATATGAACTTTGAAGTCTCTCGCCAACGATCTTTGATCCTTTTTGCTTAATATTACGACTTTAATTTATTTTAAATAATTTCTCTGAAGGAAATTGAAATAGTGATCTAGCAGATCCACCAACTTCTAATTAAATTACATTTTCTGCAAAATTTCTTAAAGGCAAAAGGCATGAAGGGCTTTACCATGGATTCAATATGAACTTTGAAGTCCCTCGCCAACGATCTTTGATCCTTTTTGCATAATATTACGACTTTAATTTATTTTAAATAATTTCTCTGAAGGAAATTGAAATATGGAACTAGCAGATCCACCAACTTCTAATTAAATTACATTTTCTGCAAAATTTCTTAAAGGCAAAAGGCATGAAGGGCTTTGCCATGGATTCAATATGAACTTTGAAGTCTCTCGCCAACTACCTTTGATCCTTTTTGCTTAATATTACCACTTTAATTTATTTTAAATTATTTCTCTGAAGGAAATTGAAATTGTGATCTAGCAGATCCACCAACTTCTAATTAAATTACATTTTCTGCAAAATTTCTTAAAGGCAAAAGGCATGAAGGGCTTTGCCATGGATTCAATATGAACTTTGAAGTCCCTCGCCAACGATCTTTGATCCTTTTTGCTTAATATTACGACTTTAATTTATTTTAAATAATTTCTCTGAAGGAAATTGAAATAGTGATCTAGCAGATCCACCAACTTCTAATTAAATTACATTTTCTGCAAAATTTCTTAAAGGCAAAAGGCATGAAGGGCTTTGCCATGGATTCAATATGAACATTGAAGTCTCTCGCCAACGATCTTTGATCCTTTTTGCTTAATATTACCACTTTAATTTATTTTAAATAATTTCTCTGAAGGAAATTGAAATTGTGATCTAGCAGATCCATCAACTTTTAATTAAATTACATTTTCTGCAAAATTTCTTAAAGGCAAAAGGCATGAAGCGCTTTGCCATGGATTCAATATGAACATTGAAGTCTCTCGCCAACGATCTTTGATCCTTTTTGCTTAATATTACCACTTTAATTTATTTTAAATAATTTCTCTGAAGGAAATTGAAATTGTGATCTAGCAGATCCACCAACTTCTAATTAAATTACATTTTCTGCAAAATTTCTTAAAGGCAAAAGGCATGAAGGGCTTTGCCATGGATTCAATATGAACTTTGAAGTCTCTCGCCAACGATCTTTGATCCTTTTTGCTTAATATTACCACTTTAATTTATTTTAAATAATTTCTCTGAAGGAAATTGAAATTGTGATCTAGCAGATCCACCAACTTCTAATTAAATTACATTTTCTGCAAAATTTCTTAAAGGCAAAAGGCATGAAGGGCTTTGCCATGGATTCAATATGAACTTTGAAGTCCCTCGCCAACGATCTTTGATCCTTTTTGCATAATATTACCACTTTAATTTATTTTAAATAATTTCTCTGAAGGAAATTGAAATTGTGATCTAGCAGATCCACCAACTTCTAATTAAATTACATTTTCTGCAAAATTTCTTAAAGGCAAAAGGCATGAAGGGCTTTGCCATGGATTCAATATGAACATTGAAGTCTCTCGCCAACGATCTTTGATCCTTTTTGCTTAATATTACCACTTTAATTTATTTTAAATAATTTCTCTGAAGGAAATTGAAATATTGAACTAGCAGATCCACCAACTTATAATTAAATTACATTTTCTGCAAAATTTCTTAAAGGCAAAAGGCATGAAGGGCTTTGCCATGGATTCAATATGAACTTTGAAGTCTCTCGCCAACGATCTTTGATCCTTTTTGCATAATATTACCACTTTAATTTATTTTAAATAATTTCTCTGAAGGAAATTGAAATTGTGATCTAGCAGATCCACCAACTTCTAATTAAATTACATTTTCTGCAAAATTTCTTAAAGGCAAAAGGCATGAAGGGCTTTGCCATGGATTCAATATGAACTTTGAAGTCTCTCGCCAACGATCTTTGATCCTTTTTGCATAATATTACCACTTTAATTTATTTTAAATAATTTCTCTGAAGGAAATTGAAATTGTGATCTAGCAGATCCACCGACTTCTAATTAAATTACATTTTCTGCAAAATTTCTTAAAGGCAAAAGGCATGAAGGGCTTTGCCATGGATTCAATATGAACTTTGAAGTCTCTCGCCAACGATCTTTGATCCTTTTTGCTTAATATTACCACTTTAATTTATTTTAAATAATTTCTCTGAAGGAAATTGAAATATTGAACTAGCAGATCCACCAACTTATAATTAAATTACATTTTCTGCAAAATTTCTTAAAGGCAAAAGGCATGAAGGGCTTTGCCATGGATTCAATATGAACATTGAAGTCTCTCGCCAACGATCTTTGATCCTTTTTGCTTAATATTACCACTTTAATTTATTTTAAATAATTTCTCTGAAGGAAATTGAAATATTGATCTAGCAGATCAACCAACTTCTAATTAAATTACATTTTCTGCAAAATTTCTTAAAGGCAAAAGGCATGAAGGGCTTTGCCATGGATTCAATATGAACTTTGAAGTCCCTCGCCAACGATCTTTTTGCTTAATATTACGACTTTAATTTATTTTAAATAATTTCTCTGAAGGAAATTGAAATATTGAACTAGCAGATCCACCAACTTCTAATTAAATTACATTTTCTGCAAAATTTCTTAAAGGCAAAAGGCATGAAGGGCTTTGCCATGGATTCAATATGAACTTTGAAGTCTCTCGCCAACGATCTTTGATCCTTTTTGCTTAATATTACCACTTTAATTTATTTTAAATAATTTCTCTGAAGGAAATTGAAATATTGAACTAGCAGATCCACCAACTTCTAATTAAATTACATTTTCTGCAAAATTTCTTAAAGGCAAAAGGCATGAAGGGCTTTGCCATGGATTCAATATGAACTTTGAAGTCTCTCGCCAACGATCTTTGATCCTTTTTGCTTAATATTACCACTTTAATTTATTTTAAATAATTTCTCTGAAGGAAATTGAAATATTGAACTAGCAGATCCACCAACTTCTAATTAAATTACATTTTCTGCAAAATTTCTTAAAGGCAAAAGGCATGAAGGGCTTTGCCATGGATTCAATATGAACTTTGAAGTCTCTCGCCAACGATCTTTGATCCTTTTTGCATAATATTACCACTTTAATTTATTTTAAATAATTTCTCTGAAGGAAATTGAAATTGTGATCTAGCAGATCCACCAACTTCTAATTAAATTACATTTTCTGCAAAATTTCTTAAAGGCAAAAGGCATGAAGGGCTTTGCCATGGATTCAATATGAACTTTGAAGTCTCTCGCCAACGATCTTTGATCCTTTTTGCTTAATATTACCACTTTAATTTATTTTAAATAATTTCTCTGAAGGAAATTGAAATATTGAACTAGCAGATCCACCAACTTATAATTAAATTACATTTTCTGCAAAATTTCTTAAAGGCAAAAGGCATGAAGGGCTTTGCCATGGATTCAATATGAACTTTGAAGTCTCTCGCCAACGATCTTTGATCCTTTTTGCTTAATATTACCACTTTAATTTATTTTAAATAATTTCTCTGAAGGAAATTGAAATATTGAACTAGCAGATCCACCAACTTCTAATTAAATTACATTTTCTGCAAAATTTCTTAAAGGCAAAAGGCATGAAGGGCTTTGCCATGGATTCAATATGAACTTTGAAGTCTCTCGCCAACGATCTTTGATCCTTTTTGCTTAATATTACCACTTTAATTTATTTTAAATAATTTCTCTGAAGGAAATTGAAATATTGAACTAGCAGATCCACCAACTTCTAATTAAATTACATTTTCTGCAAAATTTCTTAAAGGCAAAAGGCATGAAGGGCTTTGCCATGGATTCAATATGAACTTTGAAGTCTCTCGCCAACGATCTTTGATCCTTTTTGCTTAATATTACCACTTTAATTTATTTTAAATAATTTCTCTGAAGGAAATTGAAATATTGAACTAGCAGATCCACCAACTTCTAATTAAATTACATTTTCTGCAAAATTTCTTAAAGGCAAAAGGCATGAAGGGCTTTGCCATGGATTCAATATGAACATTGAAGTCTCTCGCCAACGATCTTTGATCCTTTTTGCTTAATATTACCACTTTAATTTATTTTAAATAATTTCTCTGAAGGAAATTGAAATATTGAACTAGCAGATCCACCAACTTATAATTAAATTACATTTTCTGCAAAATTTCTTAAAGGCAAAAGGCATGAAGGGCTTTGCCATGGATTCAATATGAACTTTGAAGTCTCTCGCCAACGATCTTTGATCCTTTTTGCTTAATATTACCACTTTAATTTATTTTAAATAATTTCTCTGAAGGAAATTGAAATATTGAACTAGCAGATCCACCAACTTCTAATTAAATTACATTTTCTGCAAAATTTCTTAAAGGCAAAAGGCATGAAGGGCTTTGCCATGGATTCAATATGAACTTTGAAGTCTCTCGCCAACGATCTTTGATCCTTTTTGCTTAATATTACCACTTTAATTTATTTTAAATAATTTCTCTGAAGGAAATTGAAATTTGAACTAGCAGATCCACCAACTTCTAATTAAATTACATTTTCTGCAAAATTTCTTAAAGGCAAAAGGCATGAAGGGCTTTGCCATGGATTCAATATGAACTTTGAAGTCTCTCGCCAACGATCTTTGATCCTTTTTGCTGAAGGAAATTAATATTACCAACTTTAATTTATTTTAAAGGCAAAAATAATTTCTCTGAAGGAAATTGCCTAATATTACCACTTTAATTTATTTTAAATATTTCTCTGAAATTAAAATATTGATCTAGCAGATCCACCAACTTCTAATTAAATTACATTTTCTGCAAAATTTCTTAAAGGCAAAAGGCATGAAGGGCTTTGCCATGGATTCAATATGAACTTTGAAGTCTCTCGCCAACTACCTTTGATCCTTTTTGCTTAATATTACCACTTTAATTTATTTTAAATTATTTCTCTGAAGGAAATTGAAATTGTGATCTAGCAGATCCATCAACTTCTAATTAAATTACATTTTCTGCAAAATTTCTTAAAGGCAAAAGGCATGAAGGGCTTTGCCATGGATTCAATATGAACTTTGAAGTCCCTCGCCAACGATCTTTGATCCTTTTTGCTTAATATTACGACTTTAATTTATTTTAAATAATTTCTCTGAAGGAAATTGAAATAGTGATCTAGCAGATCCACCAACTTCTAATTAAATTACATTTTCTGCAAAATTTCTTAAAGGCAAAAGGCATGAAGGGCTTTGCCATGGATTCAATATGAACATTGAAGTCTCTCGCCAACGATCTTTGATCCTTTTTGCTTAATATTACCACTTTAATTTATTTTAAATAATTTCTCTGAAGGAAATTGAAATTGTGATCTAGCAGATCCACCAACTTTTAATTAAATTACATTTTCTGCAAAATTTCTTAAAGGCAAAAGGCATGAAGCGCTTTGCCATGGATTCAATATGAACATTGAAGTCTCTCGCCAACGATCTTTGATCCTTTTTGCTTAATATTACGACTTTAATTTATTTTAAATAATTTCTCTGAAGGAAATTGAAATAGTGATCTAGCAGATCCACCAACTTCTAATTAAATTACATTTTCTGCAAAATTTCTTAAAGGCAAAAGGCATGAAGGGCTTTGCCATGGATTCAATATGAACTTTGAAGTCTCTCGCCAACGACCTTTGATCCTTTCTGCTTAATATTACCACTTTAATTTATTTTAAATAATTTCTCTGAAGGAAATTGAAATATTGATCTAGCAGATCAACCAACTTCTAATTAAATTACATTTTCTGCAAAATTTCTTAAAGGCAAAAGGCATGAAGGGCTTTGCCATGGATTCAATATGAACTTTGAAGTCCCTCGCCAACGATCTTTGATCCTTTTTGCTATAATATTACGATCTTTGACTTTAATTTATTTTAAATAATTTCTCTGAAGGAAATTGAAATTGTGATCTAGCAGATCCACCAACTTCTAATTAAATTACATTTTCTGCAAAATTTCTTAAAGGCAAAAGGCATGAAGGGCATTACCATGGATTCAATATGAACTTTGAAGTCTCTCGCCAACGATCTTTTTGCCTAATATTACCACTTTAATTTATTTTAAATAATTTCTCTGAAGGAAATTGAAATTGTGATCTAGCAGATCCATCAACTTCTAATTAAATTACATTTTCTGCAAAATTTCTTAAAGGCAAAAGGCATGAAGGGCTTTGCCATGGATTCAATATGAACTTTGAAGTCCCTCGCCAACGATCTTTGATCCTTTTTGCTTAATATTATGACTTTAATTTATTTTAAATAATTTCTCTGAAGGAAATTGAAATAGTGATCTAGCAGATCCACCAACTTCTAATTAAATTACATTTTCTGCAAAATTTCTTAAAGGCAAAAGGCATGAAGGGCTTTGCCATGGATTCAATATGAACTTTGAAGTCTCTCGCCAACGATCTTTGATCCTTTTTGCATAATATTACGACTTTAATTTATTTTAAATAATTTCTCTGAAGGAAATTGAAATATTGAACTAGCAGATCCATCAACTTATAATTAAATTACATTTTCTGCAAAATTTCTTAAAGGCAAAAGGCATGAAGGGCTTTGCCATGGATTCAATATGAACTTTGAAGTCTCTCGCCAACGATCTTTGATCCTTTTTGCTTAATATTACGACTTTAATTTATTTTAAATAATTTCTCTGAAGGAAATTGAAATAGTGATCTAGCAGATCCACCAACTTCTAATTAAATTACATTTTCTGCAAAATTTCTTAAAGGCAAAAGGCATGAAGGGCTTTACCATGGATTCAATATGAACTTTGAAGTCTCTCGCCAACGATCTTTGATCCTTTTTGCATAATATTACGACTTTAATTTATTTTAAATAATTTCTCTGAAGGAAATTGAAATATGGAACTAGCAGATCCACCAACTTCTAATTAAATTACATTTTCTGCAAAATTTCTTAAAGGCAAAAGGCATGAAGGGCTTTGCCATGGATTCAATATGAACTTTGAAGTCTCTCGCCAACTACCTTTGATCCTTTTTGCTTAATATTACCACTTTAATTTATTTTAAATTATTTCTCTGAAGGAAATTGAAATTGTGATCTAGCAGATCCATCAACTTCTAATTAAATTACATTTTCTGCAAAATTTCTTAAAGGCAAAAGGCATGAAGGGCTTTGCCATGGATTCAATATGAACTTTGAAGTCCCTCGCCAACGATCTTTGATCCTTTTTGCTTAATATTACGACTTTAATTTATTTTAAATAATTTCTCTGAAGGAAATTGAAATAGTGATCTAGCAGATCCACCAACTTCTAATTAAATTACATTTTCTGCAAAATTTCTTAAAGGCAAAAGGCATGAAGGGCTTTGCCATGGATTCAATATGAACATTGAAGTCTCTCGCCAACGATCTTTGATCCTTTTTGCTTAATATTACCACTTTAATTTATTTTAAATAATTTCTCTGAAGGAAATTGAAATTGTGATCTAGCAGATCCATCAACTTTTAATTAAATTACATTTTCTGCAAAATTTCTTAAAGGCAAAAGGCATGAAGCGCTTTGCCATGAATTCAATATGAACATTGAAGTCTCTCGCCAACGATCTTTGATCCTTTTTGCTTAATATTACCACTTTAATTTATTTTAAATAATTTCTCTGAAGGAAATTGAAATTGTGATCTAGCAGATCCACCAACTTCTAATTAAATTACATTTTCTGCAAAATTTCTTAAAGGCAAAAGGCATGAAGGGCTTTGCCATGGATTCAATATGAACTTTGAAGTCTCTCGCCAACGATCTTTGATCCTTTTTGCTTAATATTACCACTTTAATTTATTTTAAATAATTTCTCTGAAGGAAATTGAAATTGTGATCTAGCAGATCCACCAACTTCTAATTAAATTACATTTTCTGCAAAATTTCTTAAAGGCAAAAGGCATGAAGGGCTTTGCCATGGATTCAATATGAACATTGAAGTCTCTCGCCAACGATCTTTGATCCTTTTTGCTTAATATTACCACTTTAATTTATTTTAAATAATTTCTCTGAAGGAAATTGAAATATTGATCTAGCAGATCAACCAACTTCTAATTAAATTACATTTTCTGCAAAATTTCTTAAAGGCAAAAGGCATGAAGGGCTTTGCCATGGATTCAATATGAACTTTGAAGTCCCTCGCCAACGATCTTTTTGCTTAATATTACGACTTTAATTTATTTTAAATAATTTCTCTGAAGGAAATTGAAATATTGAACTAGCAGATCCACCAACTTATAATTAAATTACATTTTCTGCAAAATTTCTTAAAGGCAAAAGGCATGAAGGGCTTTGCCATGGATTCAATATGAACTTTGAAGTCTCTCGCCAACGATCTTTGATCCTTTTTGCTTAATATTACCACTTTAATTTATTTTAAATAATTTCTCTGAAGGAAATTGAAATATTGAACTAGCAGATCCACCAACTTCTAATTAAATTACATTTTCTGCAA
Organism: Phlebotomus papatasi; assembly: GCF_024763615.1. Lineage (NCBI taxonomy): Eukaryota > Metazoa > Arthropoda > Insecta > Diptera > Psychodidae > Phlebotomus > Phlebotomus papatasi. The sequence continues at coordinate 179,005 of NW_026604411.1, forward strand.
AATTTCTTAAAGGCAAAAGGCATGAAGGGCTTTGCCATGGATTCAATATGAACTTTGAAGTCTCTCGCCAACGATCTTTGATCCTTTTTGCTTAATATTACCACTTTAATTTATTTTAAATAATTTCTCTGAAGGAAATTGAAATATTGAACTAGCAGATCCACCAACTTCTAATTAAATTACATTTTCTGCAAAATTTCTTAAAGGCAAAAGGCATGAAGGGCTTTGCCATGGATTCAATATGAACTTTGAAGTCTCTCGCCAACGATCTTTGATCCTTTTTGCATAATATTACCACTTTAATTTATTTTAAATAATTTCTCTGAAGGAAATTGAAATTGTGATCTAGCAGATCCACCAACTTCTAATTAAATTACATTTTCTGCAAAATTTCTTAAAGGCAAAAGGCATGAAGGGCTTTGCCATGGATTCAATATGAACATTGAAGTCTCTCGCCAACGATCTTTGATCCTTTTTGCTTAATATTACCACTTTAATTTATTTTAAATAATTTCTCTGAAGGAAATTGAAATATTGAACTAGCAGATCCACCAACTTATAATTAAATTACATTTTCTGCAAAATTTCTTAAAGGCAAAAGGCATGAAGGGCTTTGCCATGGATTCAATATGAACTTTGAAGTCTCTCGCCAACGATCTTTGATCCTTTTTGCTTAATATTACCACTTTAATTTATTTTAAATAATTTCTCTGAAGGAAATTGAAATATTGAACTAGCAGATCCACCAACTTCTAATTAAATTACATTTTCTGCAAAATTTCTTAAAGGCAAAAGGCATGAAGGGCTTTGCCATGGATTCAATATGAACTTTGAAGTCTCTCGCCAACGATCTTTGATCCTTTTTGCTTAATATTACCACTTTAATTTATTTTAAATAATTTCTCTGAAGGAAATTGAAATATTGAACTAGCAGATCCACCAACTTCTAATTAAATTACATTTTCTGCAAAATTTCTTAAAGGCAAAAGGCATGAAGGGCTTTGCCATGGATTCAATATGAACATTGAAGTCTCTCGCCAACGATCTTTGATCCTTTTTGCTTAATATTACCACTTTAATTTATTTTAAATAATTTCTCTGAAGGAAATTGAAATATTGAACTAGCAGATCCACCAACTTCTAATTAAATTACATTTTCTGCAAAATTTCTTAAAGGCAAAAGGCATGAAGGGCTTTGCCATGGATTCAATATGAACTTTGAAGTCCCTCGCCAACGATCTTTGATCCTTTTTGCTTAATATTATGACTTTAATTTATTTTAAATAATTTCTCTGAAGGGAATTGAAATTGTGATCTAGCAGATCCACCAACTTCTAATTAAATTACATTTTCTGCAAAATTTCTTAAAGGCAAAAGGCATGAAGGGCTTTACCATGGATTCAATATGAACTTTGAAGTCTCTCGCCAACGATCTTTGATCCTTTTTGCATAATATTACGACTTTAATTTATTTTAAATAATTTCTCTGAAGGAAATTGAAATATTGAACTAGCAGATCCATCAACTTCTAATTAAATTACATTTTCTGCAAAATTTCTTAAAGGCAAAAGGCATGAAGGGCTTTACCATGGATTCAATATGAACTTTGAAGTCCCTCGCCAACGATCTTTGATCCTTTTTGCTTAATATTATGACTTTAATTTATTTTAAATAATTTCTCTGAAGGGAATTGAAATTGTGATCTAGCAGATCCACCAACTTCTAATTAAATTACATTTTCTGCAAAATTTCTTAAAGGCAAAAGGCATGAAGGGCTTTACCATGGATTCAATATGAACTTTGAAGTCTCTCGCCAACGATCTTTGATCCTTTTTGCATAATATTACGACTTTAATTTATTTTAAATAATTTCTCTGAAGGAAATTGAAATATTGAACTAGCAGATCCATCAACTTCTAATTAAATTACATTTTCTGCAAAATTTCTTAAAGGCAAAAGGCATGAAGGGCTTTGCCATGGATTCAATATGAACTTTGAAGTCCCTCGCCAACGATCTTTTTGCTTAATATTACGACTTTAATTTATTTTAAATAATTTCTCTGAAGGAAATTGAAATATTGAACTAGCAGATCCATCAACTTCTAATTAAATTACATTTTCTGCAAAATTTCTTAAAGGCAAAAGGCATGAAGGGCTTTGCCATGGATTCAATATGAACTTTGAAGTCCCTCGCCAACGATCTTTGATCCTTTTTGCTTAATATTATGACTTTAATTTATTTTAAATAATTTCTCTGAAGGGAATTGAAATTGTGATCTAGCAGATCCACCAACTTCTAATTAAATTACATTTTCTGCAAAATTTCTTAAAGGCAAAAGGCATGAAGGGCTTTACCATGGATTCAATATGAACTTTGAAGTCTCTCGCCAACGATCTTTGATCCTTTTTGCTTAATATTACCACTTTAATTTATTTTAAATAATTTCTCTGAAGGAAATTGAAATATTGAACTAGCAGATCCACCAACTTCTAATTAAATTACATTTTCTGCAAAATTTCTTAAAGGCAAAAGGCATGAAGGGCTTTGCCATGGATTCAATATGAACTTTGAAGTCTCTCGCCAACGATCTTTGATCCTTTTTGCATAATATTACCACTTTAATTTATTTTAAATAATTTCTCTGAAGGAAATTGAAATTGTGATCTAGCAGATCCACCAACTTCTAATTAAATTACATTTTCTGCAAAATTTCTTAAAGGCAAAAGGCATGAAGGGCTTTGCCATGGATTCAATATGAACATTGAAGTCTCTCGCCAACGATCTTTGATCCTTTTTGCTTAATATTACCACTTTAATTTATTTTAAATAATTTCTCTGAAGGAAATTGAAATATTGAACTAGCAGATCCACCAACTTATAATTAAATTACATTTTCTGCAAAATTTCTTAAAGGCAAAAGGCATGAAGGGCTTTGCCATGGATTCAATATGAACTTTGAAGTCTCTCGCCAACGATCTTTGATCCTTTTTGCTTAATATTACCACTTTAATTTATTTTAAATAATTTCTCTGAAGGAAATTGAAATATTGAACTAGCAGATCCACCAACTTCTAATTAAATTACATTTTCTGCAAAATTTCTTAAAGGCAAAAGGCATGAAGGGCTTTGCCATGGATTCAATATGAACTTTGAAGTCTCTCGCCAACGATCTTTGATCCTTTTTGCTTAATATTACCACTTTAATTTATTTTAAATAATTTCTCTGAAGGAAATTGAAATATTGAACTAGCAGATCCACCAACTTCTAATTAAATTACATTTTCTGCAAAATTTCTTAAAGGCAAAAGGCATGAAGGGCTTTGCCATGGATTCAATATGAACTTTGAAGTCTCTCGCCAACGATCTTTGATCCTTTTTGCTTAATATTACCACTTTAATTTATTTTAAATAATTTCTCTGAAGGAAATTGAAATATTGAACTAGCAGATCCACCAACTTCTAATTAAATTACATTTTCTGCAAAATTTCTTAAAGGCAAAAGGCATGAAGGGCTTTGCCATGGATTCAATATGAACTTTGAAGTCTCTCGCCAACGATCTTTGATCCTTTTTGCTTAATATTACCACTTTAATTTATTTTAAATAATTTCTCTGAAGGAAATTGAAATATTGAACTAGCAGATCCACCAACTTCTAATTAAATTACATTTTCTGCAAAATTTCTTAAAGGCAAAAGGCATGAAGGGCTTTGCCATGGATTCAATATGAACTTTGAAGTCCCTCGCCAACGATCTTTGATCCTTTTTGCTTAATATTATGACTTTAATTTATTTTAAATAATTTCTCTGAAGGGAATTGAAATTGTGATCTAGCAGATCCACCAACTTCTAATTAAATTACATTTTCTGCAAAATTTCTTAAAGGCAAAAGGCATGAAGGGCTTTACCATGGATTCAATATGAACTTTGAAGTCTCTCGCCAACGATCTTTGATCCTTTTTGCATAATATTACGACTTTAATTTATTTTAAATAATTTCTCTGAAGGAAATTGAAATATTGAACTAGCAGATCCATCAACTTCTAACTTCTAATTAAATTACATTTTCTGCAAAATTTCTTAAAGGCAAAAGGCATGAAGGGCTTTTGGATTCAATATGAACTTTGAAGTCTCTCGCCAACGATCTTTGATCCTTTTTGCATAATATTACGACTTTAATTTATTTTAAATAATTTCTCTGAAGGAAATTGAAATATTGAACTAGCAGATCCATCAACTTCTAATTAAATTACATTTTCTGCAAAATTTCTTAAAGGCAAAAGGCATGAAGGGCTTTACCATGGATTCAATATGAACTTTGAAGTCCCTCGCCAACGATCTTTGATCCTTTTTGCTTAATATTACGACTTTAATTTATTTTAAATAATTTCTCTGAAGGAAATTGAAATATTGAACTAGCAGATCCACCAACTTATAATTAAATTACATTTTCTGCAAAATTTCTTAAAGGCAAAAGGCATGAAGGGCTTTGCCATGGATTCAATATGAACTTTGAAGTCTCTCGCCAACGATCTTTGATCCTTTTTGCTTAATATTACCACTTTAATTTATTTTAAATAATTTCTCTGAAGGAAATTGAAATTGTGATCTAGCAGATCCACCAACTTCTAATTAAATTACATTTTCTGCAAAATTTTTTAAAGGCAAAAGGCATGAAGGGCTTTGCCATGGATTCAATATGAACTTTGAAGTCTCTCGCCAACGACCTTTGATCCTTTTTGCTTAATATTACCACTTTAATTTATTTTAAATAATTTCTCTGAAGGAAATTGAAATATTGAACTAGCAGATCCACCAACTTCTAATTAAATTACATTTTCTGCAAAATTTCTTAAAGGCAAAAGGCATGAAGGGCTTTGCCATGGATTCAATATGAACTTTGAAGTCTCTCGCCAACGACCTTTGATCCTTTTTGCTTAATATTACCACTTTAATTTATTTTAAATAATTTCTCTGAAGGAAATTGAAATATTGAACTAGCAGATCCACCAACTTCTAATTAAATTACATTTTCTGCAAAATTTCTTAAAGGCAAAAGGCATGAAGGGCTTTGCCATGGATTCAATATGAACTTTGAAGTCTCTCGCCAACGATCTTTGATCCTTTTTGCTTAATATTACCACTTTAATTTATTTTAAATAATTTCTCTGAAGGAAATTGAAATTGTGATCTAGCAGATCCACCAACTTCTAATTAAATTACATTTTCTGCAAAATTTCTTAAAGGCAAAAGGAATGAAGGGCTTTGCCATGGATTCAATATGAACTTTGAAGTCTCTCGCCAACGATCTTTGATCCTTTTTGCTTAATATTACGACTTTAATTTATTTTAAATAATTTCTCTGAAGGAAATTGAAATATTGAACTAGCAGATCCACCAACTTATAATTAAATTACATTTTCTGCAAAATTTCTTAAAGGCAAAAGGCATGAAGGGCTTTGCCATGGATTCAATATGAACTTTGAAGTCCCTCGCCAACGATCTTTGATCCTTTTTGCTTAATATTACGACTTTAATTTATTTTAAATAATTTCTCTGAAGGAAATTGAAATATTGAACTAGCAGATCCACCAACTTATAATTAAATTACATTTTCTGCAAAATTTCTTAAAGGCAAAAGGCATGAAGGGCTTTGCCATGGATTCAATATGAACTTTGAAGTCTCTCGCCAACGACCTTTGATCCTTTTTGCTTAATATTACCACTTTAATTTATTTTAAATAATTTCTCTGAAGGAAATTGAAATATTGAACTAGCAGATCCACCAACTTCTAATTAAATTACATTTTCTGCAAAATTTCTTAAAGGCAAAAGGCATGAAGGGCTTTGCCATGGATTCAATATGAACTTTGAAGTCTCTCGCCAACTACCTTTGATCCTTTTTGCTTAATATTACCACTTTAATTTATTAGGTGAGATTCTTAACAATCTCACCTACTATAATCCTAACAAAATTTCATGTCGTCCGATCGACCTCAAACTTGGCCAAAATGTGTTTCGCCACTTCCTGATCACGAATATATATGTGGCTATTAGGTGAGATTCTTAACAATCTCACCTACTATAATCCTAACAAAATTTCATGTCCTCCGATCGCGCTCAAACTTGGCCAAAATGTGTTTCGCCACTTCCTGATCACGAATATATGGGGGGCTAAGTTACGTTCCCGGCCGGCCGGCCGGCCGGCCGGCCGTCCGGCCGCTCTTTGGAGCTTAATAGCTCCTAAACTAAAAAAGATATCGACTTGCGGTTTTCGGCAAAGGTTAAATATCGTATGAAAATTGCAACATGGTGCATTGACCCCCCACCCCCCACCCCTCCTTCCGCCATTTTGAAGACCCCCCTTTTTTTGTTTTCTCAATAGCTCCGGCCCTATGGCATCGAGAGGGCTCAAATTTTAGTATGTTATAGCTGGGCCTTAGAGCTTTCCATCAATACCAAACTTAAGGTCCCCCGACCCCCCTGACCCGAGCTATAAGGGTCCAAAAAAATTTTCTTAAAATGGCCATAACTCCGGTTCTAATTGTTAGAATTTAAAAAGTGAGGGCTTTTTGGAAAGCTCTCGTGAAATGCCACTTCCTCTTCTAACATCGCAAGTTCATAAAACCACCGCTAGGGGCGCTATTATTAAAAAGAAAATTTTTAAATCTTAAAAGTTAAATAACTCAAAAATTCCTTATGCAATCGGGCTGAAATTTTAGTATGTTGTAGCCGTTGATTATACCTATCAAACAAAAAAAACCTTAAGTCGATCCATAACCCCTGACCCGAGCTATAAGGGGTCAAAGTTCGAACATTGACCGGCCTCTATCTCCGGTTCTAATTAACATATCGACATAAATTTTACCTTTTTGGTTTCGTCTCGATGAGCACTTTCAGATGGAAGTTCAAAAAGTCACTACAGGTGGCGCTGTGATAGCGTCAAAATTCATCGAAATTCAAAGTCACTTTTCTCAAAAACGGCATTGTGCAAGTTAATGAAATTTTAGTATGTTGTAGTCCAGTCTAGGACGTTTCCAAAATGGTGCGTATGTGCGCTGTGGTTTCAATAGAACCGGAGATATGAGGGGTCAAAGTTCACAAAATTCAAAAAATCATATCTCCGGTTCTATGTGACCGATTTTGATGAATGAGGGCTTAAACGAAAGATCTCACCAAATACTATAACTCTCTAAAACATTTTAACTTCGTGGGACCAACACCAGGGGCGCCACAGTCGAAAAACCAATTTCAATATCACATAACCTCAATTATCTCGACTGTCGCTGAACCGATTTTGATGATTACTTCGACATAATTGTAGAGGACATTTGTCTCTACATTTCGTCCATACATCATTTTCCGGTCAGACTACGCTATCACTCCGATTTTGCCGTTTAAGTGTGAAAAAATTGATTTTTCCCATAATAACGCTTTGAAATCACTCAGATGCCAATTTGACTGCCTCTACTCCACCAAGACACTTAAAATAGGGTTTTAAGTGGAAAATCCCACAGAATACAACAATTCTTTGATATAGTTGAAGTTCAACAAATGACTACTTGGGGCACTCTGGATGAAAAAACGAGTTAAGAAACAAAAAACCTCGATTATCTTGGCTTCTGAGTAATCGATGAGATCATGTTCTATGGAAAAATTATAGAGAACATTCTGGTCTACATTTCACCCATATAACACTTTTCTGTCAGTTCATCCAAATCCTTGATATTTTGGTTTAAATACAAAATTTGTATAATTTCACGAATTTGATTCAAGATAACTGAATGGCGTCTCCCAACTTCAGCTCTAAATCGAATTTGCATGCACTCCGAGTTAGCTCACGTTAAGAATCTCACCTACATAAGCCGGTTAGGATTATCTGTCCCTTTTACGTTCCCGGCCGGCCTTTGGAGCTTAATAGCTCCTAAACTAAAAAAGATATCGACTTGCGGTTTTCGGCAAAGGTTATATATCGGGTGAAAATTGCAACTTGGTGCATTGACCCCCCACCCCCCACCCCTCCTTCCGCCATTTTGAAGACCCTCCTTTTTTTGTTTTCTCAATAGCTCCGCCCCTATGGCATTCAGCGGACTCAAATTTTAGTATGTTATAGCTGGGCCTTAGAGCTTTCCATCAATACCAAACTTAAGGTCCCCCGACCCCCCTGACCCGAGCTATAAGGGTCCAAAAAAAATTTCTTAAAATGGCCATAACTCCGGTTCTAATTGTCAGAATTTAAAAAGTGAGGGCTTTTTGGAAAGCTCTCGTGAAATGCCACTTCCTCTTCTAACATCTCAAGTTCATAAAACCACCGCTAGGGGCGCTATTATTAAAAAGAAAATTTTTAAATCTTATAAGTTAAATAACTCAAAAATTCCATTGTGCATCGGGCTGAAATTTTAGTATGTTGTAGCCGTTGATTATACCTATCAAACAAAAAAAACCTTAAGTCAATCCATAACCCCTGACCCGAGCTATAAGGGGTCAAAGTTCGAACATTGACCGGCCTCTATCTCCGGTTCTAACTAACATAGCGGCCTAAATTTTACCTTTTTGGTTTCGTCTCGATGAGCACTTTCAGATGGAAGTTCAAAAAGTCACTACAGGTGGCGCTGTGATAGCGTCAAAATTCATCGAAATTCAAAGTCACTTTTCTCAAAAACGGCATTGTGCAAGTTAATGAAATTTTAGTATGTTGTAGTCCAGTCTAGGACGTTTCCAAAATGGTGCGTATGTGCGCTGTGGTTTCAATAGAACCGGAGATATGAGGGGTCAAAGTTCACAAAATTCAAAAAATCATATCTCCGGTTCTATGTGACCGATTTTGATGAATGAGGGCTTAAACGAAAGATCTCACCAAATACTATAACTCTCTAAAACATTTTAACTTCGTGGGACCAACACCAGGGGCGCCACAGTCGAAAAACCAATTTCAATATCACATAACCTCAATTATCTCGACTGTCGCTGAACCGATTTTGATGATTACTTCGACATAATTGTAGAGGACATTTGTCTCTACATTTCGTCCATACATCATTTTCCGGTCAGACTACGCTATCACTCCGATTTTGCCGTTTAAGTGTGAAAAAATTGATTTTTCCCATAATAACGCTTTGAAATCACTCAGATGCCAATTTGACTGCCTCTACTCCACCAAGACACTTAAAATAGGGTTTTAAGTGGAAAATCCCACAGAATACAACAATTCTTTGATATAGTTGAAGTTCAACAAATGACTACTTGGGGCACTCTGGATGAAAAAACGAGTTAAGAAACAAAAAACCTCGATTATCTTGGCTTCTGAGTAATCGATGAGATCATGTTCTATGGAAAAATTATAGAGAACATTCTGGTCTACATTTCACCCATATAACACTTTTCTGTCAGTTCATCCAAATCCTTGATATTTTGGTTTAAATACAAAATTTGTATAATTTCACGAATTTGATTCAAGATAACTGAATGGCGTCTCCCAACTTCAGCTCTAAATCGAATTTGCATGCACTCCGAGTTAGCTCACGTTAAGAATCTCACCTACATAAGCCGGTTAGGATTATCTGTCCCTTTTACGTTCCCGGCCGGCCTTTGGAGCTTAATAGCTCCTAAACTAAAAAAGATATCGACTTGCGGTTTTCGGCAAAGGTTATATATCGGGTGAAAATTGCAACTTGGTGCACTGACCCCCCACCCCCCACCCCTCCTTCCGCCATTTTGAAGACCCTCCTTTTTTTGTTTTCTCAATAGCTCCGCCCCTATGGCATTCAGCGGACTCAAATTTTAGTATGTTATAGCTGGGCCTTAGAGCTTTCCATCAATACCAAACTTAAGGTCCCCCGACCCCCCTGACCCGAGCTATAAGGGTCCAAAAAAAATTTCTTAAAATGGCCATAACTCCGGTTCTAATTGTCAGAATTTAAAAAGTGAGGGCTTTTTGGAAAGCTCTCGTGAAATGCCACTTCCTCTTCTAACATCTCAAGTTCATAAAACCACCGCTAGGGGCGCTATTATTAAAAAGAAAATTTTTAAATCTTATAAGTTAAATAACTCAAAAATTCCATTGTGCATCGGGCTGAAATTTTAGTATGTTGTAGCCGTTGATTATACCTATCAAACAAAAAAAACCTTAAGTCAATCCATAACCCCTGACCCGAGCTATAAGGGGTCAAAGTTCGAACATTGACCGGCCTCTATCTCCGGTTCTAACTAACATAGCGGCCTAAATTTTACCTTTTTGGTTTCGTCTCGATGAGCACTTTCAGATGGAAATTCAAAAAGTCACCACAGGTGGCGCTGTGATAGCGTCAAAATTCATCGAAATTCAAAGTCACTTTTCTCAAAAACGGCATTGTGCAAGTTAATGAAATTTTAGTATGTTGTAGTCCAGTCTAGGACGTTTCCAAAATGGTGCGTATGCGCGCTGTGGTTTCAATAGAACCGGAGATATGAGGGGTCAAAGTTCACAAAATTCAAAAAATCATATCTCCGGTTCTATGTGACCGATTTTGATGAATGAGGGCTTAAACGAAATATCTCACCAAATGCTACAACTTTCTAGAATATTTGAACTTCGTGGGACCAACACCAGGGGCGCCACAGTCGAAAAACCAATTTCAATATCACATAACCTCAATTATCTCGACTGTCGCTGAACCGATTTTGATGATTACTTCGACATAATTGTAGAGGACATTTGTCTCTACATTTCGTCCATACATCATTTTCCGGTCAGACTACGCTATCACTCCGATTTTGCCGTTTAAGTGTGAAAAAAATTGATTTTTCCCATAATAACGCTTTGAAATCACTCAGATGCCAATTTGACTGCCTCTACTCCACAAAGACACTTAAAATATGGTTTTAAATGGAAAGTCCCACAAAATACAACAATTCTTTGATATAGTTGAAGTTCAACAAATCACTACTTGGGGCACTCTGGATGAAAAAACAAGTTAAGGAACAAAAAACCTCGCTTATCTTGGCTTCTGAGTAATCGATGAGATCTTGTTCTATAGGAAAATTATAGAGAACATTCTGGTCTACATTTCATCCATATATCACTTTTCTATCAGTTCATCCAAATCCTTGATATTTTGGTTTAAATATAAAATTTGTATAATTTCACGAATTTGATTCAAAATAACTGATAAAGATAATCGAATTTGCATGCACTCCGAGTTAGCTCACGTTAAGAATCTCACCTACATAAGCCGGTTAGGATTATCTGTCCCTTTTAAATTATTTCTCTGAAGGAAATTGAAATTGTGATCTAGCAGATCCATCAACTTCTAATTAAATTACATTTTCTGCAAAATTTCTTAAAGGCAAAAGGCATGAAGGGCTTTGCCATGGATTCAATATGAACTTTGAAGTCCCTCGCCAACGATCTTTGATCCTTTTTGCTTAATATTACGACTTTAATTTATTTTAAATAATTTCTCTGAAGGAAATTGAAATTGTGATCTAGCAGATCCACCAACTTCTAATTAAATTACATTTTCTGCAAAATTTCTTAAAGGCAAAAGGCATGAAGGGCTTTGCCATGGATTCAATATGAACATTGAAGTCTCTCGCCAACGATCTTTGATCCGTTTTGCTTAATATTACCACTTTAATTTATTTTAAATAATTTCTCTGAAGGAAATTGAAATTGTGATCTAGCAGATCCATCAACTTCTAATTAAATTACATTTTCTGCAAAATTTCTTAAAGGCAAAAGGCATGAAGGGCTTTGCCATGGATTCAATATGAACTTTGAAGTCCCTCGCCAACGATCTTTGATCCTTTTTGCTTAATATTATGACTTTAATTTATTTTAAATAATTTCTCTGAAGGGAATTGAAATTGTGATCTAGCAGATCCACCAACTTCTAATTAAATTACATTTTCTGCAAAATTTCTTAAAGGCAAAAGGCATGAAGGGCTTTACCATGGATTCAATATGAACTTTGAAGTCTCTCGCCAACGATCTTTGATCCTTTTTGCATAATATTACGACTTTAATTTATTTTAAATAATTTCTCTGAAGGAAATTGAAATATTGAACTAGCAGATCCATCAACTTATAATTAAATTACATTTTCTGCAAAATTTCTTAAAGGCAAAAGGCATGAAGGACTTTGCCATGGATTCAATATGAACTTTGAAGTCTCTCGCCAACGATCTTTGATCCTTTTTGCTTAATATTACCACTTTAATTTATTTTAAATAATTTCTCTGAAGGAAATTGAAATTGTGATCTAGCAGATCCACCAACTTCTAATTAAATTACATTTTCTGCAAAATTTCTTAAAGGCAAAAGGCATGAAGGGCTTTGCCATGGATTCAATATGAACATTGAAGTCTCTCGCCAACGATCTTTGATCCTTTTTGCTTAATATTACCACTTTAATTTATTTTAAATAATTTCTCTGAAGGAAATTGAAATATTGATCTAGCAGATCAACCAACTTCTAATTAAATTACATTTTCTGCAAAATTTCTTAAAGGCAAAAGGCATGAAGGGCTTTGCCATGGATTCAATATGAACTTTGAAGTCTCTCGCCAACGACCTTTGATCCTTTTTGCTTAATATTACCACTTTAATTTATTTTAAATAATTTCTCTGAAGGAAATTGAAATATTGAACTAGCAGATCAACCAACTTCTAATTAAATTACATTTTCTGCAAAATTTCTTAAAGGCAAAAGGCATGAAGGGCTTTACCATGGATTCAATATGAACTTTGAAGTCCCTCGCCAACGATCTTTGATCCTTTTTGCTTAATATTACGACTTTAATTTATTTTAAATAATTTCTCTGAAGGAAATTGAAATATTGAACTAGCAGATCCACCAACTTATAATTAAATTACATTTTCTGCAAAATTTCTTAAAGGCAAAAGGCATGAAGGGCTTTGCCATGGATTCAATATGAACTTTGAAGTCTCTCGCCAACGACCTTTGATCCTTTTTGCTTAATATTACCACTTTAATTTATTTTAAATAATTTCTCTGAAGGAAATTGAAATATTGAACTAGCAGATCCACCAACTTCTAATTAAATTACATTTTCTGCAAAATTTCTTAAAGGCAAAAGGCATGAAGGGCTTTGCCATGGATTCAATATGAACTTTGAAGTCTCTCGCCAACTACCTTTGATCCTTTTTGCTTAATATTACCACTTTAATTTATTTTAAATTATTTCTCTGAAGGAAATTGAAATTGTGATCTAGCAGATCCATCAACTTCTAATTAAATTACATTTTCTGCAAAATTTCTTAAAGGCAAAAGGCATGAAGGGCTTTGCCATGGATTCAATATGAACTTTGAAGTCCCTCGCCAACGATCTTTGATCCTTTTTGCTTAATATTACCACTTTAATTTATTTTAAATAATTTCTCTGAAGGAAATTGAAATTGTGATCTAGCAGATCCACCAACTTCTAATTAAATTACATTTTCTGCAAAATTTCTTAAAGGCAAAAGGCATGAAGGGCTTTGCCATGGATTCAATATGAACTTTGAAGTCCCTCGCCAACGATCTTTGATCCTTTTTGCTTAATATTACGACTTTAATTTATTTTAAATAATTTCTCTGAAGGAAATTGAAATATTGAACTAGCAGATCCATCAACTTCTAATTAAATTACATTTTCTGCAAAATTTCTTAAAGGCAAAAGGCATGAAGGGCTTTGCCATGGATTCAATATGAACTTTGAAGTCTCTCGCCAACGATCTTTGATCCTTTTTGCATAATATTACCACTTTAATTTATTTTAAATAATTTCTCTGAAGGAAATTGAAATTGTGATCTAGCAGATCCACCAACTTCTAATTAAATTACATTTTCTGCAAAATTTCTTAAAGGCAAAAGGCATGAAGGGCTTTGCCATGGATTCAATATGAACTTTGAAGTCCCTCGCCAACGATCTTTGATCCTTTTTGCTTAATATTACGACTTTAATTTATTTTAAATAATTTCTCTGAAGGAAATTGAAATATTGAACTAGCAGATCCACCAACTTATAATTAAATTACATTTTCTGCAAAATTTCTTAAAGGCAAAAGGCATGAAGGGCTTTGCCATGGATTCAATATGAACTTTGAAGTCTCTCGCCAACGACCTTTGATCCTTTTTGCTTAATATTACCACTTTAATTTATTTTAAATAATTTCTCTGAAGGAAATTGAAATATTGAACTAGCAGATCCACCAACTTCTAATTAAATTACATTTTCTGCAAAATTTCTTAAAGGCAAAAGGCATGAAGGGCTTTGCCATGGATTCAATATGAACTTTGAAGTCTCTCGCCAACTACCTTTGATCCTTTTTGCTTAATATTACCACTTTAATTTATTTTAAATTATTTCTCTGAAGGAAATTGAAATTGTGATCTAGCAGATCCATCAACTTCTAATTAAATTACATTTTCTGCAAAATTTCTTAAAGGCGAAAGGAATTAAGGGCTTTGCCATGGATTCAATATGAACTTTGAAGTCCCTCGCCAACGATCTTTGATCCTTTTTGCTTAATATTACGACTTTAATTTATTTTAAACAATTTCTCTGAAGGAAATTGAAATATTGAACTAGCAGATCCACCAACTTATAATTAAATTACATTTTCTGCAAAATTTCTTAAAGGCAAAAGGCATGAAGGGCTTTGCCATGGATTCAATATGAACTTTGAAGTCCCTCGCCAACGATCTTTGATCCTTTTTGCTTAATATTACGACTTTAATTTATTTTAAATAATTTCTCTGAAGGAAATTGAAATATTGAACTAGCAGATCCATCAACTTCTAATTAAATTACATTTTCTGCAAAATTTCTTAAAGGCAAAAGGCATGAAGGGCTTTGCCATGGATTCAATATGAACTTTGAAGTCTCTCGCCAACGATCTTTGATCCTTTTTGCATAATATTACCACTTTAATTTATTTTAAATAATTTCTCTGAAGGAAATTGAAATTGTGATCTAGCAGATCCACCAACTTCTAATTAAATTACATTTTCTGCAAAATTTCTTAAAGGCAAAAGGCATGAAGGGCTTTGCCATGGATTCAATATGAACTTTGAAGTCTC
The DNA here is from genome assembly GCF_024763615.1 of Phlebotomus papatasi. Taxonomy (NCBI): domain Eukaryota; kingdom Metazoa; phylum Arthropoda; class Insecta; order Diptera; family Psychodidae; genus Phlebotomus; species Phlebotomus papatasi. Next base: position 194,066 of record NW_026604411.1, read on the forward strand.
TCGCCAACGATCTTTGATCCTTTTTGCATAATATTACCACTTTAATTTATTTTAAATAATTTCTCTGAAGGAAATTGAAATTGTGATCTAGCAGATCCACCAACTTCTAATTAAATTACATTTTCTGCAAAATTTCTTAAAGGCAAAAGGCATGAAGGGCTTTGCCATGGATTCAATATGAACTTTGAAGTCTCTCGCCAACGATCTTTGATCCTTTTTGCATAATATTACCACTTTAATTTATTTTAAATTATTTCTCTGAAGGAAATTGAAATTGTGATCTAGCAGATCCACCAACTTCTAATTAAATTACATTTTCTGCAAAATTTCTTAAAGGCAAAAGGCATGAAGGGCTTTGCCATGGATTCAATATGAACTTTGAAGTCCCTCGCCAACGATCTTTGATCCTTTTTGCTTAATATTACGACTTTAATTTATTTTAAATAATTTCTCTGAAGGAAATTGAAATATTGAACTAGCAGATCCACCAACTTATAATTAAATTACATTTTCTGCAAAATTTCTTAAAGGCAAAAGGCATGAAGGGCTTTGCCATGGATTCAATATGAACTTTGAAGTCTCTCGCCAACGATCTTTGATCCTTTTTGCTTAATATTACCACTTTAATTTATTTTAAATAATTTCTCTGAAGGAAATTGAAATTGTGATCTAGCAGATCCACCAACTTCTAATTAAATTACATTTTCTGCAAAATTTTTTAAAGGCAAAAGGCATGAAGGGCTTTGCCATGGATTCAATATGAACTTTGAAGTCTCTCGCCAACGATCTTTGATCCTTTTTGCATAATATTACCACTTTAATTTATTTTAAATAATTTCTCTGAAGGAAATTGAAATATTGATCTAGCAGATCAACCAACTTCTAATTAAATTACATTTTCTGCAAAATTTCTTAAAGGCAAAAGGCATGAAGGGCTTTACCATGGATTCAATATGAACTTTGAAGTCCCTCGCCAACGATCTTTGATCCTTTTTGCTTAATATTACGACTTTAATTTATTTTAAATAATTTCTCTGAAGGAAATTGAAATATTGAACTAGCAGATCCACCAACTTATAATTAAATTACATTTTCTGCAAAATTTCTTAAAGGCAAAAGGCATGAAGGGCTTTGCCATGGATTCAATATGAACTTTGAAGTCTCTCGCCAACGATCTTTGATCCTTTTTGCTTAATATTACCACTTTAATTTATTTTAAATAATTTCTCTGAAGGAAATTGAAATTGTGATCTAGCAGATCCACCAACTTCTAATTAAATTACATTTTCTGCAAAATTTTTTAAAGGCAAAAGGCATGAAGGGCTTTGCCATGGATTCAATATGAACATTGAAGTCTCTCGCCAACTACCTTTGATCCTTTTTGCTTAATATTACCACTTTAATTTATTTTAAATAATTTCTCTGAAGGAAATTGAAATATTGATCTAGCAGATCAACCAACTTCTAATTAAATTACATTTTCTGCAAAATTTCTTAAAGGCAAAAGGAATGAAGGGCTTTGCCATGGATTCAATATGAACTTTGAAGTCCCTCGCCAACGATCTTTGATCCTTTTTGCTTAATATTACGACTTTAATTTATTTTAAACAATTTCTCTGAAGGAAATTGAAATATTGAACTAGCAGATCCACCAACTTATAATTAAATTACATTTTCTGCAAAATTTCTTAAAGGCAAAAGGCATGAAGGGCTTTGCCATGGATTCAATATGAACTTTGAAGTCCCTCGCCAACGATCTTTGATCCTTTTTGCTTAATATTACGACTTTAATTTATTTTAAATAATTTCTCTGAAGGAAATTGAAATATTGAACTAGCAGATCCATCAACTTCTAATTAAATTACATTTTCTGCAAAATTTCTTAAAGGCAAAAGGCATGAAGGGCTTTGCCATGGATTCAATATGAACTTTGAAGTCTCTCGCCAACGATCTTTGATCCTTTTTGCATAATATTACCACTTTAATTTATTTTAAATAATTTCTCTGAAGGAAATTGAAATTGTGATCTAGCAGATCCACCAACTTCTAATTAAATTACATTTTCTGCAAAATTTCTTAAAGGCAAAAGGCATGAAGGGCTTTGCCATGGATTCAATATGAACTTTGAAGTCTCTCGCCAACGATCTTTGATCCTTTTTGCATAATATTACCACTTTAATTTATTTTAAATAATTTCTCTGAAGGAAATTGAAATTGTGATCTAGCAGATCCACCAACTTCTAATTAAATTACATTTTCTGCAAAATTTCTTAAAGGCAAAAGGCATGAAGGGCTTTGCCATGGATTCAATATGAACTTTGAAGTCTCTCGCCAACGATCTTTGATCCTTTTTGCATAATATTACCACTTTAATTTATTTTAAATAATTTCTCTGAAGGAAATTGAAATTGTGATCTAGCAGATCCACCAACTTCTAATTAAATTACATTTTCTGCAAAATTTCTTAAAGGCAAAAGGCATGAAGGGCTTTGCCATGGATTCAATATGAACTTTGAAGTCCCTCGCCAACGATCTTTGATCCTTTTTGCTTAATATTACGACTTTAATTTATTTTAAATAATTTCTCTGAAGGAAATTGAAATATTGAACTAGCAGATCCACCAACTTATAATTAAATTACATTTTCTGCAAAATTTCTTAAAGGCAAAAGGCATGAAGGGCTTTGCCATGGATTCAATATGAACTTTGAAGTCTCTCGCCAACGATCTTTGATCCTTTTTGCTTAATATTACCACTTTAATTTATTTTAAATAATTTCTCTGAAGGAAATTGAAATTGTGATCTAGCAGATCCACCAACTTCTAATTAAATTACATTTTCTGCAAAATTTTTTAAAGGCAAAAGGCATGAAGGGCTTTGCCATGGATTCAATATGAACTTTGAAGTCTCTCGCCAACGATCTTTGATCCTTTTTGCATAATATTACCACTTTAATTTATTTTAAATAATTTCTCTGAAGGAAATTGAAATATTGATCTAGCAGATCAACCAACTTCTAATTAAATTACATTTTCTGCAAAATTTCTTAAAGGCAAAAGGCATGAAGGGCTTTGCCATGGATTCAATATGAACTTTGAAGTCCCTCGCCAACGATCTTTGATCCTTTTTGCTTAATATTACCACTTTAATTTATTTTAAATAATTTCTCTGAAGGAAATTGAAATTGTGATCTAGCAGATCCACCAACTTCTAATTAAATTACATTTTCTGCAAAATTTCTTAAAGGCAAAAGGCATGAAGGGCTTTGCCATGGATTCAATATGAACATTGAAGTCTCTCGCCAACGATCTTTGATCCTTTTTGCATAATATTACCACTTTAATTTATTTTAAATAATTTCTCTGAAGGAAATTAAAATATTGATCTAGCAGATCCACCAACTTCTAATTAAATTTTTTCTGCAAAATTTCTTAAAGGCAAAAGGCATGAAGGGCTTTGCCATGGATTCAATATGAACTTTGAAGTCTCTCGCCAACGACCTTTGATCCTTTTTGCTTAATATTACCACTTTAATTTATTTTAAATTATTTCTCTGAAGGAAATTGAAATTGTGATCTAGCAGATCCATCAACTTCTAATTAAATTACATTTTCTGCAAAATTTCTTAAAAGCAAAAGGCATGAAGGGCTTTGCCATGGATTCAATATGAACTTTGAAGTCCCTCGCCAACGATCTTTGATCCTTTTTGCTTAATATTACCACTTTAATTTATTTTAAATAATTTCTCTGAAGGAAATTGAAATTGTGATCTAGCAGATCCACCAACTTCTAATTAAATTACATTTTCTGCAAAATTTCTTAAAGGCAAAAGGCATGAAGGGCTTTGCCATGGATTCAATATGAACATTGAAGTCTCTCGCCAACGATCTTTGATCCTTTTTGCTTAATATTACCACTTTAATTTATTTTAAATTATTTCTCTGAAGGAAATTGAAATTGTGATCTAGCAGATCCATCAACTTTTAATTAAATTACATTTTCTGCAAAATTTCTTAAAGGCAAAAGGCATGAAGCGCTTTGCCATGGATTCAATATGAACTTTGAAGTCTCTCGCCAACTACCTTTGATCCTTTTTGCTTAATATTACCACTTTAATTTATTTTAAATAATTTCTCTGAAGGAAATTAAAATATTGATCTAGCAGATCCACCAACTTCTAATTAAATTACATTTTCTGCAAAATTTCTTAAAGGCAAAAGGCATGAAGGGCTTTGCCATGGATTCAATATGAACTTTGAAGTCTCTCGCCAACTATCTTTGATCCTTTTTGCTTAATATTACCACTTTAATTTATTTTAAATAATTTCTCTGAAGGAAATTGAAATTGTGATCTAGCAGATCCATCAACTTTTAATTAAATTACATTTTCTGCAAAATTTCTTAAAGGCAAAAGGCATGAAGCGCTTTGCCATGGATTCAATATGAACATTGAAGTCTCTCGCCAACGATCTTTGATCCTTTTTGCATAATATTACCACTTTAATTTATTTTAAATAATTTCTCTGAAGGAAATTGAAATATTGATCTAGCAGATCAACCAACTTCTAATTAAATTACATTTTCTGCAAAATTTCTTAAAGGCAAAAGGCATGAAGGGCTTTGCCATGGATTCAATATGAACTTTGAAGTCTCTCGCCAACGATCTTTGATCCTTTTTGCTTAATATTACCACTTTAATTTATTTTAAATAATTTCTCTGAAGGAAATTGAAATTGTGATCTAGCAGATCCACCAACTTCTAATTAAATTACATTTTCTGCAAAATTTCTTAAAGGCAAAAGGCATGAAGGGCTTTGCCATGGATTCAATATGAACATTGAAGTCTCTCGCCAACGATCTTTGATCCTTTTTGCTTAATATTACCACTTTAATTTATTTTAAATAATTTCTCTGAAGGAAATTGAAATTGTGATCTAGCAGATCCATCAACTTTTAATTAAATTACATTTTCTGCAAAATTTCTTAAAGGCAAAAGGCATGAAGCGCTTTGCCATGGATTCAATATGAACATTGAAGTCTCTCGCCAACGATCTTTGATCCTTTTTGCATAATATTACCACTTTAATTTATTTTAAATAATTTCTCTGAAGGAAATTGAAATATTGATCTAGCAGATCAACCAACTTCTAATTAAATTACATTTTCTGCAAAATTTCTTAAAGGCAAAAGGCATGAAGGGCTTTGCCATGGATTCAATATGAACTTTGAAGTCTCTCGCCAACGATCTTTGATCCTTTTTGCTTAATATTACCACTTTAATTTATTTTAAATAATTTCTCTGAAGGAAATTGAAATTGTGATCTAGCAGATCCACCAACTTCTAATTAAATTACATTTTCTGCAAAATTTCTTAAAGGCAAAAGGCATGAAGGGCTTTGCCATGGATTCAATATGAACATTGAAGTCTCTCGCCAACGATCTTTGATCCTTTTTGCTTAATATTACCACTTTAATTTATTTTAAATAATTTCTCTGAAGGAAATTGAAATTGTGATCTAGCAGATCCATCAACTTTTAATTAAATTACATTTTCTGCAAAATTTCTTAAAGGCAAAAGGCATGAAGCGCTTTGCCATGGATTCAATATGAACTTTGAAGTCCCTCGCCAACGATCTTTGATCCTTTTTGCTTAATATTACCACTTTAATTTATTTTAAATAATTTCTCTGAAGGAAATTGAAATTGTGATCTAGCAGATCCACCAACTTCTAATTAAATTACATTTTCTGCAAAATTTCTTAAAGGCAAAAGGCATGAAGGGCTTTGCCATGGATTCAATATGAACATTGAAGTCTCTCGCCAACGATCTTTGATCCTTTTTGCTTAATATTACCACTTTAATTTATTTTAAATAATTTCTCTGAAGGAAATTGAAATTGTGATCTAGCAGATCCATCAACTTTTAATTAAATTACATTTTCTGCAAAATTTCTTAAAGGCAAAAGGTATGAAGCGCTTTGCCATGGATTCAATATGAACATTGAAGTCTCTCGCCAACGATCTTTGATCCTTTTTGCTTAATATTACCACTTTAATTTATTTTAAATAATTTCTCTGAAGGAAATTAAAATATTGATCTAGCAGATCCACCAACTTCTAATTAAATTACATTTTCTGCAAAATTTCTTTAAGGCAAAAGGCATGAAGGGCTTTGCCATGGATTCAATATGAACTTTGAAGTCTCTCGCCAACGACCTTTGATCCTTTTTGCTTAATATTACCACTTTAATTTATTTTAAATAATTTCTCTGAAGGAAATTGAAATATTGATCTAGCAGATCAACCAACTTCTAATTAAATTACATTTTCTGCAAAATTTCTTAAAGGCAAAAGGCATGAAGGGCTTTGCCATGGATTCAATATGAACTTTGAAGTCCCTCGCCAACGATCTTTGATCCTTTTTGCTTAATATTACCACTTTAATTTATTTTAAATAATTTCTCTGAAGGAAATTGAAATATTGAACTAGCAGATCCACCAACTTATAATTAAATTACATTTTCTGCAAAATTTCTTAAAGGCAAAAGGCATGAAGGGCTTTGCCATGGATTCAATATGAACTTTGAAGTCTCTCGCCAACGATCTTTGATCCTTTTTGCTTAATATTACCACTTTAATTTATTTTAAATAATTTCTCTGAAGGAAATTGAAATTGTGATCTAGCAGATCCACCAACTTCTAATTAAATTACATTTTCTGCAAAATTTTTTAAAGGCAAAAGGCATGAAGGGCTTTGCCATGGATTCAATATGAACATTGAAGTCTCTCGCCAACGATCTTTGATCCTTTTTGCTTAATATTACCACTTTAATTTATTTTAAATAATTTCTCTGAAGGAAATTGAAATATTGATCTAGCAGATCAACCAACTTCTAATTAAATTACATTTTCTGCAAAATTTCTTAAAGGCAAAAGGCATGAAGGGCTTTGCCATGGATTCAATATGAACTTTGAAGTCCCTCGCCAACGATCTTTGATCCTTTTTGCTTAATATTACCACTTTAATTTATTTTAAATAATTTCTCTGAAGGAAATTGAAATTGTGAACTAGCAGATCCACCAACTTATAATTAAATTACATTTTCTGCAGAATTTCTTAAAGGCAAAAGGCATGAAGGGCTTTGCCATGGATTCAATATGAACTTTGAAGTCCCTCGCCAACGATCTTTGATCCTTTTTGCTTAATATTACGACTTTAATTTATTTTAAATAATTTCTCTGAAGGAAATTGAAATATTGAACTAGCAGATCCATCAACTTCTAATTAAATTACATTTTCTGCAAAATTTCTTAAAGGCAAAAGGCATGAAGGGCTTTACCATGGATTCAATATGAACTTTGAAGTCCCTCGCCAACGATCTTTGATCCTTTTTGCTTAATATTACCACTTTAATTTATTTTAAATAATTTCTCTGAAGGAAATTGAAATTGTGATCTAGCAGATCCACCAACTTCTAATTAAATTACATTTTCTGCAAAATTTCTTAAAGGCAAAAGGCATGAAGGGCTTTGCCATGGATTCAATATGAACATTGAAGTCTCTCGCCAACGATCTTTGATCCTTTTTGCATAATATTACCACTTTAATTTATTTTAAATAATTTCTCTGAAGGAAATTGAAATTGTGATCTAGCAGATCCACCAACTTCTAATTAAATTACATTTTCTGCAAAATTTCTTAAAGGCAAAAGGCATGAAGGGCTTTGCCATGGATTCAATATGAACTTTGAAGTCCCTCGCCAACGATCTTTGATCCTTTTTGCTTAATATTACGACTTTAATTTATTTTAAATAATTTCTCTGAAGGAAATTGAAATATTGAACTAGCAGATCCACCAACTTATAATTAAATTACATTTTCTGCAAAATTTCTTAAAGGCAAAAGGCATGAAGGGCTTTGCCATGGATTCAATATGAACTTTGAAGTCTCTCGCCAACGATCTTTGATCCTTTTTGCTTAGTATTACCACTTTAATTTATTTTAAATAATTTCTCTGAAGGAAATTGAAATTGTGATCTAGCAGATCCACCAACTTCTAATTAAATTACATTTTCTGCAAAATTTTTTAAAGGCAAAAGGCATGAAGGGCTTTGCCATGGATTCAATATGAACATTGAAGTCTCTCGCCAACGATCTTTGATCCTTTTTGCTTAATATTACCACTTTAATTTATTTTAAATAATTTCTCTGAAGGAAATTGAAATTGTGATCTAGCAGATCCACCAACTTCTAATTAAATTACATTTTCTGCAAAATTTCTTAAAGGCAAAAGGCATGAAGGGCTTTGCCATGGATTCAATATGAACTTTGAAGTCCCTCGCCAACGATCTTTGATCCTTTTTGCTTAATATTACGACTTTAATTTATTTTAAATAATTTCTCTGAAGGAAATTGAAATATTGAACTAGCAGATCCATCAACTTCTAATTAAATTACATTTTCTGCAAAATTTCTTAAAGGCAAAAGGCATGAAGGGCTTTACCATGGATTCAATATGAACATTGAAGTCCCTCGCCAACGATCTTTGATCCTTTTTGCTTAATATTACCACTTTAATTTATTTTAAATAATTTCTCTGAAGGAAATTGAAATTGTGATCTAGCAGATCCACCAACTTCTAATTAAATTACATTTTCTGCAAAATTTCTTAAAGGCAAAAGGCATGAAGGGCTTTGCCATGGATTCAATATGAACATTGAAGTCTCTCGCCAACGATCTTTGATCCTTTTTGCATAATATTACCACTTTAATTTATTTTAAATAATTTCTCTGAAGGAAATTGAAATTGTGATCTAGCAGATCCACCAACTTCTAATTAAATTACATTTTCTGCAAAATTTCTTAAAGGCAAAAGGCATGAAGGGCTTTGCCATGGATTCAATATGAACTTTGAAGTCCCTCGCCAACGATCTTTGATCCTTTTTGCTTAATATTACGACTTTAATTTATTTTAAATAATTTCTCTGAAGGAAACTGAAATATTGAACTAGCAGATCAACCAACTTATAATTAAATTATATTTTCTGCAAAATTTCTTAAAGGCAAAAGGCATGAAGGGCTTTGCCATGGATTCAATATGAACTTTGAAGTCTCTCGCCAACGATCTTTGATCCTTTTTGCTTAGTATTACCACTTTAATTTATTTTAAATAATTTCTCTGAAGGAAATTGAAATTGTGATCTAGCAGATCCACCAACTTCTAATTAAATTACATTTTCTGCAAAATTTTTTAAAGGCAAAAGGCATGAAGGGCTTTGCCATGGATTCAATATGAACATTGAAGTCTCTCGCCAACGATCTTTGATCCTTTTTGCTTAATATTACCACTTTAATTTATTTTAAATAATTTCTCTGAAGGAAATTGAAATTGTGATCTAGCAGATCCACCAACTTCTAATTAAATTACATTTTCTGCAAAATTTCTTAAAGGCAAAAGGCATGAAGGGCATTGCCATGGATTCAATATGAACATTGAAGTCTCTCGCCAACGATCTTTGATCCTTTTTGCCTAATATTACCACTTTAATTTATTTTAAATAATTTCTCTGAAGGAAATTAAAATATTGATCTAGCAGATCCACCAACTTCTAATTAAATTACATTTTCTGCAAAATTTCTTAAAGGCAAAAGGCATGAAGGGCTTTACCATGGATTCAATATGAACTTTGAAGTCTCTCGCCAACGATCTTTGATCCTTTTTGCATAATATTACCACTTTAATTTATTTTAAATAATTTCTCTGAAGGAAATTGAAATTGTGATCTAGCAGATCCAACAACTTCTAATTAAATTACATTTTCTGTAAAATTTCTTAAAGGCAAAAGGCATGAAGGGCTTTGCCATGGATTCAATAAGAACGTTGAAGTCTCTCGCCAACGACCTTTGATCCTTTTTGCTTAATATTACCACTTTAATTTATTTTAAATAATTTCTCTGAAGGAAATTGAAATATTGATCTAGCAGATCCACCAACTTCTAATTAAATTACATTTTCTGCAAAATTTCTTAAAGGCAAAAGGCATGAAGGGCTTTGCCATGGATTCAATATGAACTTTGAAGTCTCTCGCCAACGATCTTTGATCCTTTTTGCTTAATATTACCACTTTAAGTTATTTTAAATAATTTCTCTGAAGGAAATTGAAATTGTGATCTAGCAGAACCACCAACTTCTAATTAAATTACATTTTCTGCAAAATTTCTTAAAGGCAAAAGGCATGAAGGGCTTTACCATGGATTCAATATGAACTTTGAAGTCTCTCGCCAACGATCTTTGATCCTTTTTGCTTAATATTACCACTTTAATTTATTTTAAATAATTTCTCTGAAGGAAATTGAAATTGTGATCTAGCAGATCCATCAACTTCTAATTAAATTACATTTTCTGCAAAATTTCTTAAAGGCAAAAGGCATGAAGGGCTTTGCCATGGATTCAATAAGAACCTTGAAGTCTCTCGCCAACGACCTTTGATCCTTTTTGCTTAATATTACCACTTTAATTTATTTTAAATAATTTCTCTGAAGGAAATTGAAATATTGAACTAGCAGATCCACCAACTTCTAATTAAATTACATTTTCTGCAAAATTTCTTAAAGGCAAAAGGCATGAAGGGCTTTGCCATGGATTCAATATGAACTTTGAAGTCTCTCGCCAACGATCTTTGATCCTTTTTGCTTAATATTACCACTTTAAGTTATTTTAAATAATTTCTCTGAAGGAAATTGAAATTGTGATCTAGCAGATCCACCAACTTTTAATTAAATTACATTTTCTGCAAAATTTCTTAAAGGCAAAAGGCATGAAGGGCTTTGCCATGGATTCAATATGAACTTTGAAGTCTCTCGCCAACGACCTTTGATCCTTTTTGCTTAATATTACCACTTTAATTTATTTTAAATAATTTCTCTGAAGGAAATTGAAATATTGAACTAGCAGATCCACCAACTTCTAATTAAATTACATTTTCTGCAAAATTTCTTAAAGGCAAAAGGCATGAAGGGCTTTGCCATGGATTCAATATGAACTTTGAAGTCTCTCGCCAACGATCTTTGATCCTTTTTGCTTAATATTACCACTTTAATTTATTAGGTGAGATTCTTAACAATCTCACCTACTATAATCCTAACAAAATTTCATGTCGTCCGATCGACCTCAAATTTGGCCAAAATGTGTTTCAGCACTTCCTGATCACGAATATATATGTGGCTAATTTACGTTCCCGGCCGGCCTTTGGAGCTTAATAGCTCCTAAACTAAAAAAGATATCGACTTGCGGTTTTCGGCAAAGGTTATATATCGGGTGAAAATTGCAACTTGGTGCATAGACCCCCCACCCTCCACCCCTCCTTCCGCCATTTTGAAGACCACCCTTTTTTTGTTTTCTCAATAGCTCCGCCCCTATGGCATTCAGCGGACTCAAATTTTAGTATGTTATAGCTGGGCCTTAGAGCTTTCCATCAATACCAAACTTAAGGTCCTCCGACCCCCCTGACCCGAGCTATAAGGGGCCAAAAAAAATTTCTTAAAATGGCTATAACTCCGGTTCTAATTGTCAGAATTTAAAAAGTGAGGGCTTTTTGGAAAGCTCTCGTGAAATGCCACTTCTCCTTCTAACATCGCAAGTTCATAAAACCACCGCTAGGGGTGCTTTTTTTAAAAAGAAAATTTTTAAATCTTATAAGTTAAATAACTCAAAAATTCCATTGTGCATCGGGCTGAAAATTTAGTATGTTGTAGCCGTTGATTATACCTATCAAACAAAAAAAAACCTTAAGTCGATCCATAACCCCTGACCCGAGCTATAAGGGGTCAAAGTTCGAACATTGACCGGCCTCTATCTCCGGTTCTAACTAACATAGCGACCTAAATTTTACCTTTTTGGTTTCGTCTCGATGAGCACTTTCAGATGGAAGTTCAAAAAGTCACCACAGGTGGCGCTGTGATAGCGTCAAAATTCATCGAAATTCAAAGTCACTTTTCTCAAAAACGGTATTGTGCAAGTTAATGAAATTTTAGTATGTTGTAGTCCAGTCTAGGACGTTTCCAAAATGGTGCGTATGCGCACTGTGGTTTCAATAGAACCGGAGATATGAGGGGTCAAAGTTCACGAAATTCAAAAAATCATATCTCCGGTTCTATGTGACCGATTTTGATGAGTGAGGGCTTAAACGAAAGATCTCACCAAATGCTACAACTTTCTAGAATATTTGAACTTCGTGGGACAAACACCAGGGGCGCCACAGTCGAAAAACCAATTTCAATATCACATAACCTCAATTATCTCGACTGTCGCTGAACCGATTTTGATGATTACTTCAACATAATTGTAGAGCACATTTGTCTCTACATTTCGTCCATACATCATTTTCCGCTCAGACTACGCTATCACTCCGATTTTGCCGTTTAAGTGTGAAAAAATTGATTTTTCCCATAATAACGCTTTGAAATCACTCAGATGCCAATTTGACTGCCTCTACTCCACCAAGACACTTAAAATAGGGGTTTAAATGGAAAGTCCCGCAAAATACAACAATTCTTTGATTTAGTTGAAGTTCAACAAATGAACACTTGGGGCACTCTGGATGAAAAAACGAGTTAAGAAACAAAAAAACCTCGCTTGTCTTGGCTTCTGAGTAATCGATGAGTTCAAGTTCTACGGCAAAATTATAGAGTACATTCTGGTCTACATTTCACCCATATAACACTTTTCTGTCAGTTCATCCAAATCCTTGATATTTTGGTTTAAATACAAAATTTGTATAATTTCACGAATTTGATTCAAGATAACTGAATGGCGTCTCCCAACTTCAGCTCCAAATCGAATTTGCATGCACTCCGAGTTAGCTCACGTTAAGAATCTCACCTACATAAGCCGGTTAGGATTATCTGTCCCTTTTAAATAATTTCTCTGAAGGAAATTGAAATTGTGATCTAGCAGATCCACCAACTTCTAATTAAATTACATTTTCTGCAAAATTTCTTAAAGGCAAAAGGCATGAAGGGCTTTGCCATGGATTCAATATGAACTTTGAAGTCTCTCGCCAACGATCTTTGATCCTTTTTGCATAATATTACCACTTTAATTTATTTTAAATAATTTCTCTGAAGGAAATTGAAATTGTGATCTAGCAGATCCACCAACTTCTAATTAAATTACATTTTCTGCAAAATTTCTTAAAGGCAAAAGGCATGAAGGGCTTTGCCATGGATTCAATAAGAACCTTGAAGTCTCTCGCCAACGATCTTTGATCCTTTTTGCATAATATTACCACTTTAATTTATTTTAAATAATTTCTCTGAAGGAAATTAAAATATTGATCTAGCAGATCCACCAACTTCTAATTAAATTACATTTTCTGCAAAATTTCTTAAAGGCAAAAGGCATGAAGGGCTTTGCCATGGATTCAATATGAACTTTGAAGTCTCTCGCCAACTACCTTTGATCCTTTTTGCTTAATATTACCACTTTAATTTATTTTAAATTATTTCTCTGAAGGAAATTGAAATTGTGATCTAGCAGATCCATCAACTTCTAATTAAATTACATTTTCTGCAAAATTTCTTAAAGGCAAAAGGCATGAAGGGCTTTGCCATGGATTCAATATGAACTTTGAAGTCCCTCGCCAACGATCTTTGATCCTTTTTGCTTAATATTACCACTTTAATTTATTTTAAATAATTTCTCTGAAGGAAATTGAAATTGTGATCTAGCAGATCCACCAACTTCTAATTAAATTACATTTTCTGCAAAATTTCTTAAAGGCAAAAGGCATGAAGGGCTTTGCCATGGATTCAATATGAACTTTGAAGTCTCTCGCCAACGATCTTTGATCCTTTTTGCTTAATATTACCACTTTAATTTATTTTAAATTATTTCTCTGAAGGAAATTGAAATTGTGATCTAGCAGATCCATCAACTTCTAATTAAATTACATTTTCTGCAAAATTTCTTAAAGGCAAAAGGCATGAAGGGCTTTGCCATGGATTCAATATGAACTTTGAAGTCTCTCGCCAACGATCTTTGATCATTTTTGCTTAATATTACCACTTTAATTTATTTTAAATAATTTCTCTGAAGGAAATTGAAATATTGATCTAGCAGATCCATCAACTTCTAATTAAATTACATTTTCTGCAAAATTTCTTAAAGGCAAAAGGCATGAAGGGCTTTGCCATGGATTCAATATGAACTTTGAAGTCCCTCGCCAACGATCTTTGATCCTTTTTGCTTAATATTACGACTTTAATTTATTTTAAATAATTTCTCTGAAGGAAATTGAAATATTGAACTAGCAGATCCACCAACTTATAATTAAATTACATTTTCTGCAAAATATCTTAAAGGTAAAAGGCATGAAGGGCTTTGCCATGGATTCAATATGAACTTTGAAGTCTCTCGCCAACGATCTTTGATCCTTTTTGCATAATATTACCACTTTAATTTATTTTAAATAATTTCTCTGAAGGAAATTGAAATTGTGATCTAGCAGATCCACCAACTTCTAATTAAATTACATTTTCTGCAAAATTTCTTAAAGGCAAAAGGCATGAAGGGCTTTGCCATGGATTCAATAAGAACCTTGAAGTCTCTCGCCAACGATCTTTGATCCTTTTTGCTTAATATTACCACTTTAATTTATTTTAAATAATTTCTCTGAAGGAAATTAAAATATTGATCTAGCAGATCCACCAACTTCTAATTAAATTACATTTTCTGCAAAATTTCTTAAAGGCAAAAGGCATGAAGGGCTTTGCCATGGATTCAATATGAACTTTGAAGTCTCTCGCCAACGATCTTTGATCCTTTTTGCTTAATATTATGACTTTAATTTATTTTAAATAATTTCTCTGAAGGAAATTGAAATTGTGATCTAGCAGATCCACCAACTTCTAATTAAATTACATTTTCTGCAAAATTTCTTAAAGGCAAAAGGCATGAAGGGCTTTACCATGGATTCAATATGAACTTTAAAGTCTCTCGCCAACGATCTTTGATCCTTTTTGCATAATATTACCACTTTAATTTATTTTAAATAATTTCTCTGAAGGAAATTGAAATTGTGATCTAGCAGATCTAACAACTTCTAATTAAATTACATTTTCTGTAAAATTTCTTAAAGGCAAAAGGCATGAAGGGCTTTGCCATGGATTCAATATGAACTTTGAAGTCTCTCGCCAACGATCTTTGATCCTTTTTGCTTAATATTACCACTTTAATTTATTTTAAATAATTTCTCTGAAGGAAATTGAAATTGTGATCTAGCAGATCCATCAACTTCTAATTAAATTACATTTTCTGCAAAATTTCTTAAAGGCAAAAGGCATGAAGGGCTTTGCCATGGATTCAATATGAACTTTGAAGTCTCTCGCCAACGATCTTTGATCCTTTTTGCATAATATTACCACTTTAATTTATTTTAAATAATTTCTCTGAAGGAAATTGAAATTGTGATCTAGCAGATCCACCAACTTCTAATTAAATTACATTTTCTGCAAAATTTCTTAAAGGCAAAAGGCATGAAGGGCTTTGCCATGGATTCAATATGAACTTTGAAGTCTCTCGCCAACGATCTTTGATCCTTTTTGCTTAATATTACGACTTTAATTTATTTTAAATAATTTCTCTGAAGGAAATTGAAATTGTGATCTAGCAGATCCACCAACTTCTAATTAAATTACATTTTCTGCAAAATTTCTTAAAGGCAAAAGGCATGAAGGGCTTTGCCATGGATTCAATATGAACATTGAAGTCTCTCGCCAACGATCTTTGATCCTTTTTGCTTAATATTACCACTTTAATTTATTTTAAATAATTTCTCTGAAGGAAATTGAAATATTGATCTAGCAGATCAACCAACTTCTAATTAAATTACATTTTCTGCAAAATTTCTTAAAGGCAAAAGGCATGAAGGGCTTTTCCATGGATTCAATATGAACTTTGAAGTCCCTCGCCAACGATCTTTTTGCTTAATATTACCACTTTAATTTATTTTAAATAATTTCTCTGAAGGAAATTGAAATATTGAACTAGCAGATCCACCAACTTATAATTAAATTACATTTTCTGCAAAATTTCTTAAAGGCAAAAGGCATGAAGGGCTTTGCCATGGATTCAATATGAACTTTGAAGTCTCTCGCCAACGATCTTTGATCCTTTTTGCTTAATATTACCACTTTAATTTATTTTAAATAATTTCTCTGAAGGAAATTGAAATTGTGATCTAGCAGATCCACCAACTTCTAATTAAATTACATTTTCTGCAAAATTTCTTAAAGGCAAAAGGCATGAAGGGCTTTGCCATGGATTCAATATGAACATTGAAGTCTCTCGCCAACGATCTTTGATCCTTTTTGCTTATATTACCACTTTAATTTATTTTAAATAATTTCTCTGAAGGAAATTGAAATTGTGATCTAGCAGATCCAACAAATTCTAATTAAATTACATTTTCTGCAAAATTTCTTAAAGGCAAAAGGCATGAAGGGCTTTGCCATGGATTCAATATGAACTTTGAAGTCCCTCGCCAACGATCTTTGATCCTTTTTGCTTAATATTACCACTTTAATTTATTTTAAATAATTTCTCTGAAGGAAATTGAAATTGTGATCTAGCAGATCCACCAACTTCTAATTAAATTACATTTTCTGCAAAATTTCTTAAAGGCAAAAGGCATGAAGGGCTTTGCCATGGATTCAATATGAACTTTGAAGTCTCTCGCCAACGATCTTTGATCCTTTTTGCTTAATATTACCACTTTAATTTATTTTAAATTATTTCTCTGAAGGAAATTGAAATTGTGATCTAGCAGATCCATCAACTTCTAATTAAATTACATTTTCTGCAAAATTTCTTAAAGGCAAAAGGCATGAAGGGCTTTGCCATGGATTCAATATGAACTTTGAAGTCTCTCGCCAACGATCTTTGATCATTTTTGCTTAATATTACCACTTTAATTTATTTTAAATAATTTCTCTGAAGGAAATTGAAATATTGATCTAGCAGATCCATCAACTTCTAATTAAATTACATTTTCTGCAAAATTTCTTAAAGGCAAAAGGCATGAAGGGCTTTGCCATGGATTCAATATGAACTTTGAAGTCCCTCGCCAACGATCTTTGATCCTTTTTGCTTAATATTACGACTTTAATTTATTTTAAATAATTTCTCTGAAGGAAATTGAAATATTGAACTAGCAGATCCACCAACTTATAATTAAATTACATTTTCTGCAAAATATCTTAAAGGTAAAAGGCATGAAGGGCTTTGCCATGGATTCAATATGAACTTTGAAGTCTCTCGCCAACGATCTTTGATCCTTTTTGCATAATATTACCACTTTAATTTATTTTAAATAATTTCTCTGAAGGAAATTGAAATTGTGATCTAGCAGATCCACCAACTTCTAATTAAATTACATTTTCTGCAAAATTTCTTAAAGGCAAAAGGCATGAAGGGCTTTGCCATGGATTCAATAAGAACCTTGAAGTCTCTCGCCAACGATCTTTGATCCTTTTTGCTTAATATTACCACTTTAATTTATTTTAAATAATTTCTCTGAAGGAAATTAAAATATTGATCTAGCAGATCCACCAACTTCTAATTAAATTACATTTTCTGCAAAATTTCTTAAAGGCAAAAGGCATGAAGGGCTTTGCCATGGATTCAATATGAACTTTGAAGTCTCTCGCCAACGATCTTTGATCCTTTTTGCTTAATATTATGACTTTAATTTATTTTAAATAATTTCTCTGAAGGAAATTGAAATTGTGATCTAGCAGATCCACCAACTTCTAATTAAATTACATTTTCTGCAAAATTTCTTAAAGGCAAAAGGCATGAAGGGCTTTACCATGGATTCAATATGAACTTTAAAGTCTCTCGCCAACGATCTTTGATCCTTTTTGCATAATATTACCACTTTAATTTATTTTAAATAATTTCTCTGAAGGAAATTGAAATTGTGATCTAGCAGATCTAACAACTTCTAATTAAATTACATTTTCTGTAAAATTTCTTAAAGGCAAAAGGCATGAAGGGCTTTGCCATGGATTCAATATGAACCTTGAAGTCTCTCGCCAACGATCTTTGATCCTTTTTGCTTAATATTACCACTTTAATTTATTTTAAATAATTTCTCTGAAGGAAATTAAAATATTGATCTAGCAGATCCACCAACTTCTAATTAAATTACATTTTCTGCAAAATTTCTTAAAGGCAAAAGGCATGAAGGGCTTTGCCATGGATTCAATATGAACTTTGAAGTCTCTCGCCAACGATCTTTGATCCTTTTTGCTTAATATTACCACTTTAATTTATTTTAAATAATTTCTCTGAAGGAAATTGAAATTGTGATCTAGCAGATCCATCAACTTCTAATTAAATTACATTTTCTGCAAAATTTCTTAAAGGCAAATGGCATGAAGGGCTTTGCCATGGATTCAATATGAACTTTGAAGTCTCTCGCCAACGATCTTTGATCCTTTTTGCTTAATATTACGACTTTAATTTATTTTAAATAATTTCTCTGAAGGAAATTGAAATTGTGATCTAGCAGATCCACCAACTTCTAATTAAATTACATTTTCTGCAAAATTTCTTAAAGGCAAAAGGCATGAAGGGCTTTGCCATGGATTCAATATGACCTTTGAAGTCTCTCGCCAACGATCTTTGATCCTTTTTGCTTAATATTACCACTTTAATTTATTTTAAATAATTTCTCTGAAGGAAATTGAAACATTGATCTAGCAGATCAACCAACTTCTAATTAAATTACATTTTCTGCAAAATTTCTTAAAGGCAAAAGGCATGAAGGGCTTTTCCATGGATTCAATATGAACTTTGAAGTCCCTCGCCAACGATCTTTTTGCTTAATATTACGACTTTAATTTATTTTAAATAATTTCTCTGAAGGAAATTGAAATATTGAACTAGCAGATCCACCAACTTATAATTAAATTACATTTTCTGCAAAATTTCTTAAAGGCAAAAGGCATGAAGGGCTTTGCCATGGATTCAATATGAACTTTGAAGTCTCTCGCCAACGATCTTTGATCCTTTTTGCTTAATATTACCACTTTAATTTATTTTAAATAATTTCTCTGAAGGAAATTGAAATTGTGATCTAGCAGATCCACCAACTTCTAATTAAATTACATTTTCTGCAAAATTTCTTAAAGGCAAAAGGCATGAAGGGCTTTGCCATGGATTCAATATGAACATTGAAGTCTCTCGCCAACGATCTTTGATCCTTTTTGCTTAATATTACCACTTTAATTTATTTTAAATAATTTCTCTGAAGGAAATTGAAATTGTGATCTAGCAGATCCAACAAATTCTAATTAAATTACATTTTCTGCAAAATTTCTTAAAGGCAAAAGGCATGAAGGGCTTTGCCATGGATTCAATATGAACTTTGAAGTCTCTCGCCAACGATCTTTGATCCTTTTTGCATAATATTACCACTTTAATTTATTTTAAATAATTTCTCTGAAGGAAATTGAAATTGTGATCTAGCAGATCCACCAACTTCTAATTAAATTACATTTTCTGCAAAATTTCTTAAAGGCAAAAGGCATGAAGGGCTTTGCCATGGATTCAATAAGAACCTTGAAGTCTCTCGCCAACGATCTTTGATCCTTTTTGCATAATATTACCACTTTAATTTATTTTAAATAATTTCTCTGAAGGAAATTAAAATATTGATCTAGCAGATCCACCAACTTCTAATTAAATTACATTTTCTGCAAAATTTCTTAAAGGCAAAAGGCATGAAGGGCTTTGCCATGGATTCAATATGAACTTTGAAGTCTCTTGCCAACGATCTTTGATCCTTTTTGCTTAATATTATGACTTTAATTTATTTTAAATAATTTCTCTGAAGGAAATTGAAATTGTGATCTAGCAGATCCACCAACTTCTAATTAAATTACATTTTCTGCAAAATTTCTTAAAGGCAAAAGGCATGAAGGGCTTTACCATGGATTCAATATGAACTTTGAAGTCTCTCGCCAACGATCCTTTTGCCTAATATTACCACTTTAATTTATTTTAAATTATTTCTCTGAAGGAAATTGAAATTGTGATCTAGCAGATCCATCAACTTCTAATTAAATTACATTTTCTGCAAAATTTCTTAAAGGCAAAAGGCATGAAGGGCTTTGCCATGGATTCAATATGAACTTTGAAGTCCCTCGCCAACGATCTTTGATCCTTTTTGCTTAATATTACCACTTTAATTTATTTTAAATAATTTCTCTGAAGGAAATTGAAATTGTGATCTAGCAGATCCACCAACTTATAATTAAATTACATTTTCTGCAAAATTTCTTAAAGGCAAAAGGCATGAAGGGCTTTGCCATGGATTCAATATGAACTTTGAAGTCTCTCGCCAACGATCTTTGATCCTTTTTGCATAATATTACCACTTTAATTTATTTTAAATAATTTCTCTGAAGGAAATTGAAATTGTGATCTAGCAGATCCAACAACTTCTAATTAAATTACATTTTCTGTAAAATTTCTTAAAGGCAAAAGGCATGAAGGGCTTTGCCATGGATTCAATATGAACTTTGAAGTCTCTCGCCAAGGATCTTTGATCCTTTTTGCTTAATATTACCACTTTAATTTATTTTAAATTATTTCTCTGAAGGAAATTGAAATTGTGATCTAGCAGATCCATCAACTTCTAATTAAATTACATTTTCTGTAAAATTTCTTAAAGGCAAAAGGCATGAAGGGCTTTGCCATGGATTCAATATGAACTTTGAAGTCTCTCGCCAACGATCTTTGATCCTTTTTGCTTAGTATTACGACTTTAATTTATTTTAAATAATTTCTCTGAAGGAAATTGAAATTGTGATCTAGCAGATCCACCAACTTCTAATTAAATTACATTTTCTGCAAAATTTCTTAAAGGCAAAAGGCATGAAGGGCTTTGCCATGGATTCAATATGAACTTTGAAGTCTCTCGCCAACGATCTTTGATCCTTTTTGCTTAATATTATGACTTTAATTTATTTTAAATAATTTCTCTGAAGGAAATTGAAATTGTGATCTAGCAGATCCACCAACTTCTAATTAAATTACATTTTCTGCAAAATTTCTTAAAGGCAAAAGGCATGAAGGGCTTTGCCATGGATTCAATATGAACTTTGAAGTCTCTCGCCAACGATCTTTGATCCTTTTTGCATAATATTACCACTTTAATTTATTTTAAATAATTTCTCTGAAGGAAATTGAAATTGTGATCTAGCAGATCCACCAACTTCTAATTAAATTACATTTTCTGCAAAATTTCTTAAAGGCAAAAGGCATGAAGGGCTTTGCCATGGATTCAATAAGAACCTTGAAGTCTCTCGCCAACGATCTTTGATCCTTTTTGCATAATATTACCACTTTAATTTATTTTAAATAATTTCTCTGAAGGAAATTAAAATATTGATCTAGCAGATCCACCAACTTCTAATTAAATTACATTTTCTGCAAAATTTCTTAAAGGCAAAAGGCATGAAGGGCTTTGCCATGGATTCAATATGAACTTTGAAGTCTCTTGCCAACGATCTTTGATCCTTTTTGCTTAATATTATGACTTTAATTTATTTTAAATAATTTCTCTGAAGGAAATTGAAATTGTGATCTAGCAGATCCACCAACTTCTAATTAAATTACATTTTCTGCAAAATTTCTTAAAGGCAAAAGGCATGAAGGGCTTTACCATGGATTCAATATGAACTTTGAAGTCTCTCGCCAACGATCCTTTTGCCTAATATTACCACTTTAATTTATTTTAAATTATTTCTCTGAAGGAAATTGAAATTGTGATCTAGCAGATCCATCAACTTCTAATTAAATTACATTTTCTGCAAAATTTCTTAAAGGCAAAAGGCATGAAGGGCTTTGCCATGGATTCAATATGAACTTTGAAGTCCCTCGCCAACGATCTTTGATCCTTTTTGCTTAATATTACCACTTTAATTTATTTTAAATAATTTCTCTGAAGGAAATTGAAATTGTGATCTAGCAGATCCACCAACTTATAATTAAATTACATTTTCTGCAAAATTTCTTAAAGGCAAAAGGCATGAAGGGCTTTGCCATGGATTCAATATGAACTTTGAAGTCTCTCGCCAACGATCTTTGATCCTTTTTGCATAATATTACCACTTTAATTTATTTTAAATAATTTCTCTGAAGGAAATTGAAATTGTGATCTAGCAGATCCAACAACTTCTAATTAAATTACATTTTCTGTAAAATTTCTTAAAGGCAAAAGGCATGAAGGGCTTTGCCATGGATTCAATATGAACTTTGAAGTCTCTCGCCAAGGATCTTTGATCCTTTTTGCTTAATATTACCACTTTAATTTATTTTAAATAATTTCTCTGAAGGAAATTGAAATTGTGATCTAGCAGATCCATCAACTTCTAATTAAATTACATTTTCTGCAAAATTTCTTAAAGGCAAAAGGCATGAAGGGCTTTGCCATGGATTCAATATGAACTTTGAAGTCTCTCGCCAACGATCTTTGATCCTTTTTGCTTAGTATTACGACTTTAATTTATTTTAAATAATTTCTCTGAAGGAAATTGAAATTGTGATCTAGCAGATCCACCAACTTCTAATTAAATTACATTTTCTGCAAAATTTCTTAAAGGCAAAAGGCATGAAGGGCTTTGCCATGGATTCAATATGAACTTTGAAGTCTCTCGCCAACGATCTTTGATCCTTTTTGCTTAATATTACGACTTTAATTTATTTTAAATAATTTCTCTGAAGGAAATTGAAATTGTGATCTAGCAGATCCATCAACTTCTAATTAAATTACATTTTCTGCAAAATTTCTTAAAGGCAAAAGGCATGAAGGGCTTTGCCATGGATTCAATATGAACTTTGAAGTCTCTCGCCAACGATCTTTGATCCTTTTTGCTTAATATTACCACTTTAATTTATTTTAAATAATTTCTCTGAAGGAAATTGAAATTGTGATCTAGCAGATCAACCAACTTCTAATTAAATTACATTTTCTGCAAAATTTCTTAAAGGCAAAAGGCATGAAGGGCTTTGCCATGGATTCAATATGAACTTTGAAGTCCCTCGCCCGATCTTTTTGCTTAATATTACGACTTTAATTTATTTTAAATAATTTCTCACTAGCAGATCCACCAACTTCTAATTAAATTACATTTTCTGCAAAATTTCTTAAAGGCAAAAGGCATGAAGGGCTTTGCCATGGATTCAATATACGACTTTAATTTATTTTAAATAATTTCTCTGAAGGAAATTGAAATATTGAACTAGCAGATCCACCAACTTATAATTAAATTACATTTTCTGCAAAATTTCTTAAAGGCAAAAGGCATGAAGGGCTTTGCCATGGATTCAATATGAACTTTGAAGTCTCTCGCCAACGATCTTTGATCCTTTTTGCATAATATTACCACTTTAATTTATTTTAAATAATTTCTCTGAAGGAAATTGAAATTGTGATCTAGCAGATCCACCAACTTCTAATTAAATTACATTTTCTGCAAAATTTCTTAAAGGCAAAAGGCATGAAGGGCTTTGCCATGGATTCAATATGAACATTGAAGTCTCTCGCCAACGATCTTTGATCCTTTTTGCATAATATTACCACTTTAATTTATTTTAAATAATTTCTCTGAAGGAAATTGAAATTGTGATCTAGCAGATCCACCAACTTCTAATTAAATTACATTTTCTGCAAAATTTCTTAAACGCAAAAGGCATGAAGGGCTTTGCCATGGATTCAATATGAACTTTGAAGTCTCTCGCCAACGATCTTTGATCCTTTTTGCATAATATTACCACTTTAATTTATTTTAAATAATTTCTCTGAAGGAAATTGAAATTGTGATCTAGCAGATCCACCAACTTCTAATTAAATTACATTTTCTGCAAAATTTCTTAAAGGCAAAAGGCATGAAGGGCTTTGCCATGGATTCAATATGAACTTTGAAGTCTCTCGCCAACGATCTTTGATCCTTTTTGCTTAATATTACCACTTTAATTTATTTTAAATAATTTCTCTGAAGGAAATTAAAATATTGATCTAGCAGATCCACCAACTTCTAATTAAATTACATTTTCTGCAAAATTTCTTAAAGGCAAAAGGCATGAAGGGCTTTGCCATGGATTCAATATGAACTTTGAAGTCCCTCGCCAACGATCTTTGATCCTTTTTGCTTAATATTACCACTTTAATTTATTTTAAATTATTTCTCTGAAGGAAATTGAAAAATTGAACTAGCAGATCCACCAACTTCTAATTAAATTACATTTTCTGCAAAATTTCTTAAAGGCAAAAGGCATGAAGGGCTTTGCCATGGATTCAATATGAACTTTGAAGTCTCTCGCCAACGATCTTTGATCCTTTTTGCTTAATATTACCACTTTAATTTATTTTAAATAATTTCTCTGAAGGAAATTGAAATTGTGATCTAGCAGATCCACCAACTTCTAATTAAATTACATTTTCTGCAAAATTTCTTAAAGGCAAAAGGCATGAAGGGCTTTGCCATGGATTCAATATGAACTTTGAAGTCTCTCGCCAACGATCTTTGATCCTTTTTGCATAATATTACCACTTTAATTTATTTTAAATAATTTCTCTGAAGGAAATTGAAATTGTGGACTAGCAGATCCACCAACTTCTAATTAAATTACATTATCTGCAAAATTTCTTAAAGGCAAAAGGCATGAAGGGCTTTGCCATGGATTCAATATGAACTTTGAAGTCCCTCGCCAACGATCTTTGATCCTTTTTGCTTAATATTACCACTTTAATTTATTTTAAATAATTTCTCTGAAGGAAATTGAAATTGTGATCTAGCAGATCCACCAACTTATAATTAAATTACATTTTCTGCAAAATTTCTTAAAGGCAAAAGGCATGAAGGGCTTTGCCATGGATTCAATATGAACTTTGAAGTCTCTCGCCAACGATCTTTGATCCTTTTTGCATAATATTACCACTTTAATTTATTTTAAATAATTTCTCTGAAGGAAATTGAAATTGTGATCTAGCAGATCCAACAACTTCTAATTAAATTACATTTTCTGTAAAATTTCTTAAAGGCAAAAGGCATGAAGGGCTTTGCCATGGATTCAATATGAACTTTGAAGTCTCTCGCCAAGGATCTTTGATCCTTTTTGCTTAATATTACCACTTTAATTTATTTTAAATAATTTCTCTGAAGGAAATTGAAATTGTGATCTAGCAGATCCATCAACTTCTAATTAAATTACATTTTCTGCAAAATTTCTTAAAGGCAAAAGGCATGAAGGGCTTTGCCATGGATTCAATATGAACTTTGAATCCTTTTTGCCATGGATTCAATATACTTTGAAGTCTCTCGCCAAGGATCTTTGATCCTTTTTGCTTAATATTTTAATTTATTTTAAATAATTTCTCTGAAGGAAATTGAAATTGTGATCTAGCAGATCCATCAACTTCTAATTAAATTACATTTTCTGCAAAATTTCTTAAAGGCAAAAGGCATGAAGGGCTTTGCCATGGATTCAATATGAACTTTGAAGTCTCTCGCCAACGATCTTTGATCCTTTTTGCTTAGTATTACGACTTTAATTTATTTTAAATAATTTCTCTGAAGGAAATTGAAATTGTGATCTAGCAGATCCACCAACTTCTAATTAAATTACATTTTCTGCAAAATTTCTTAAAGGCAAAAGGCATGAAGGGCTTTGCCATGGATTCAATATGAACTTTGAAGTCTCTCGCCAACGATCTTTGATCCTTTTTGCTTAATATTACGACTTTAATTTATTTTAAATAATTTCTCTGAAGGAAATTGAAATTGTGATCTAGCAGATCCATCAACTTCTAATTAAATTACATTTTCTGCAAAATTTCTTAAAGGCAAAAGGCATGAAGGGCTTTGCCATGGATTCAATATGAACTTTGAAGTCTCTCGCCAACGATCTTTGATCCTTTTTGCTTAATATTACCACTTTAATTTATTTTAAATAATTTCTCTGAAGGAAATTGAAATATTGATCTAGCAGATCAACCAACTTCTAATTAAATTACATTTTCTGCAAAATTTCTTAAAGGCAAAAGGCATGAAGGGCTTTGCCATGGATTCAATATGAACTTTGAAGTCCCTCGCCAACGATCTTTTTGCTTAATATTACGACTTTAATTTATTTTAAATAATTTCTCTGAAGGAAATTGAAATATTGAACTAGCAGATCCACCAACTTATAATTAAATTACATTTTCTGCAAAATTTCTTAAAGGCAAAAGGCATGAAGGGCTTTGCCATGGATTCAATATGAACTTTGAAGTCTCTCGCCAACGATCTTTGATCCTTTTTGCATAATATTACCACTTTAATTTATTTTAAATAATTTCTCTGAAGGAAATTGAAATTGTGATCTAGCAGATCCACCAACTTCTAATTAAATTACATTTTCTGCAAAATTTCTTAAAGGCAAAAGGCATGAAGGGCTTTGCCATGGATTCAATATGAACATTGAAGTCTCTCGCCAACGATCTTTGATCCTTTTTGCATAATATTACCACTTTAATTTATTTTAAATAATTTCTCTGAAGGAAATTGAAATTGTGATCTAGCAGATCCACCAACTTCTAATTAAATTACATTTTCTGCAAAATTTCTTAAACGCAAAAGGCATGAAGGGCTTTGCCATGGATTCAATATGAACTTTGAAGTCTCTCGCCAACGATCTTTGATCCTTTTTGCATAATATTACCACTTTAATTTATTTTAAATAATTTCTCTGAAGGAAATTGAAATTGTGATCTAGCAGATCCACCAACTTCTAATTAAATTACATTTTCTGCAAAATTTCTTAAAGGCAAAAGGCATGAAGGGCTTTGCCATGGATTCAATATGAACTTTGAAGTCTCTCGCCAACGATCTTTGATCCTTTTTGCTTAATATTACCACTTTAATTTATTTTAAATAATTTCTCTGAAGGAAATTAAAATATTGATCTAGCAGATCCACCAACTTCTAATTAAATTACATTTTCTGCAAAATTTCTTAAAGGCAAAAGGCATGAAGGGCTTTGCCATGGATTCAATATGAACTTTGAAGTCCCTCGCCAACGATCTTTGATCCTTTTTGCTTAATATTACCACTTTAATTTATTTTAAATTATTTCTCTGAAGGAAATTGAAAAATTGAACTAGCAGATCCACCAACTTCTAATTAAATTACATTTTCTGCAAAATTTCTTAAAGGCAAAAGGCATGAAGGGCTTTGCCATGGATTCAATATGAACTTTGAAGTCTCTCGCCAACGATCTTTGATCCTTTTTGCTTAATATTACCACTTTAATTTATTTTAAATAATTTCTCTGAAGGAAATTGAAATTGTGATCTAGCAGATCCACCAACTTCTAATTAAATTACATTTTCTGCAAAATTTCTTAAAGGCAAAAGGCATGAAGGGCTTTGCCATGGATTCAATATGAACTTTGAAGTCTCTCGCCAACGATCTTTGATCCTTTTTGCATAATATTACCACTTTAATTTATTTTAAATAATTTCTCTGAAGGAAATTGAAATTGTGGACTAGCAGATCCACCAACTTCTAATTAAATTACATTATCTGCAAAATTTCTTAAAGGCAAAAGGCATGAAGGGCTTTGCCATGGATTCAATATGAACTTTGAAGTCCCTCGCCAACGATCTTTGATCCTTTTTGCTTAATATTACCACTTTAATTTATTTTAAATAATTTCTCTGAAGGAAATTGAAATATTGATCTAGCAGATCCACCAACTTCTAATTAAATTACAGTTTCTGCAAAATTTCTTAAAGGCAAAAGGCATGAAGGGCTTTGCCATGGATTCAATATGAACTTTGAAGTCTCTCGCCAACGATCTTTGATCCTTTTTGCTTAGTATTACGACTTTAATTTATTTTAAATAATTTCTCTGAAGGAAATTGAAATTGTGATCTAGCAGATCCACCAACTTCTAATTAAATTACATTTTCTGCAAAATTTCTTAAAGGCAAAAGGCATGAAGGGCTTTGCCATGGATTCAATATGAACTTTGAAGTCTCTCGCCAACGATCTTTGATCCTTTTTGCTTAATATTACGACTTTAATTTATTTTAAATAATTTCTCTGAAGGAAATTGAAATTGTGATCTAGCAGATCCACCAACTTCTAATTAAATTACATTTTCTGCAAAATTTCTTAAAGGCAAAAGGCATGAAGGGCTTTGCCATGGATTCAATATGAACTTTGAAGTCTCTCGCCAACGATCTTTGATCCTTTTTGCTTAATATTACGACTTTAATTTATTTTAAATAATTTCTCTGAAGGAAATTGAAATTGTGATCTAGCAGATCCATCAACCTCTAATTAAATTACATTTTCTGCAAAATTTCTTAAAGGCAAAAGGCATGAAGGGCTTTGCCATGGATTCAATATGAACTTTGAAGTCTCTCGCCAACGATCTTTGATCCTTTTTGCTTAATATTACCACTTTAATTTATTTTAAATAATTTCTCTGAAGGAAATTGAAATATTGAACTAGCAGATCAACCAACTTCTAATTAAATTACATTTTCTGCAAAATTTCTTAAAGGCAAAAGGCATGAAGGGCTTTGCCATGGATTCAATATGAACTTTGAAGTCCCTCGCCAACGATCTTTTTGCTTAATATTACGACTTTAATTTATTTTAAATAATTTCTCTGAAGGAAATTGAAATATTGAACTAGCAGATCCACCAACTTATAATTAAATTACATTTTCTGCAAAATTTCTTAAAGGCAAAAGGCATGAAGGGCTTTGCCATGGATTCAATATGAACTTTGAAGTCTCTCGCCAACGATCTTTGATCCTTTTTGCATAATATTACCACTTTAATTTATTTTAAATAATTTCTCTGAAGGAAATTGAAATTGTGATCTAGCAGATCCACCAACTTCTAATTAAATTACATTTTCTGCAAAATTTCTTAAAGGCAAAAGGCATGAAGGGCTTTGCCATGGATTCAATATGAACATTGAAGTCTCTCGCCAACGATCTTTGATCCTTTTTGCATAATATTACCACTTTAATTTATTTTAAATAATTTCTCTGAAGGAAATTGAAATTGTGATCTAGCAGATCCACCAACTTCTAATTAAATTACATTTTCTGCAAAATTTCTTAAAGGCAAAAGGCATGAAGGGCTTTGCCATGGATTCAATATGAACTTTGAAGTCTCTCGCCAACGATCTTTGATCCTTTTTGCATAATATTACCACTTTAATTTATTTTAAATAATTTCTCTGAAGGAAATTGAAATTGTGATCTAGCAGATCCACCAACTTCTAATTAAATTACATTTTCTGCAAAATTTCTTAAAGGCAAAAGGCATGAAGGGCTTTGCCATGGATTCAATATGAACTTTGAAGTCTCTCGCCAACGATCTTTGATCCTTTTTGCTTAGTATTACCACTTTAATTTATTTTAAATAATTTCTCTGAAGGAAATTGAAATTGTGATCTAGCAGATCCACCAACTTCTAATTAAATTACATTTTCTGCAAAATTTCTTAAAGGCAAAAGGCATGAAGGGCTTTGCCATGGATTCAATATGAACTTTGAAGTCTCTCGCCAACGATCTTTGATCCTTTTTGCTTAATATTACCACTTTAATTTATTTTAAATTATTTCTCTGAAGGAAATTGAAATTGTGATCTAGCAGATCCATCAACTTCTAATTAAATTACATTTTCTGCAAAATTTCTTAAAGGCAAAAGGCATGAAGGGCTTTGCCATGGATTCAATATGAACTTTGAAGTCTCTCGCTAACGATCTTTGATCCTTTTTGCTTAATATTACCACTTTAATTTATTTTAAATAATTTCTCTGAAGGAAATTGAAATTGTGATCTAGCAGATCCACCAACTTCTAATTAAATTACATTTTCTGCAAAATTTCTTAAAGGCAAAAGGCATGAAGGGCTTTGCCATGGATTCAATATGAACTTTGAAGTCTCTCGCCAACGATCTTTGATCCTTTTTGCTTAATATTACCACTTTAATTTATTTTAAATAATTTCTCTGAAGGAAATTGAAATTGTGATCTAGCAGATCCACCAACTTCTAATTAAATTACATTTTCTGCAAAATTTCTTAAAGGCAAAAGGTATGAAGGGCTCTGCCATGGATTCAATATGAACTTTGAAGTCCCTCGCCAACGATCTTTGATCCTTTTTGCATAATATTACCACTTTAATTTATTTTAAATAATTTCTCTGAAGGAAATTGGAATAGTGATCTGGCAGATCCACCAACGTCTAATTACATTAAATTTTCTGCAAAATTTCTTAAAGGCAAAAGGCATGAAGGGCTTTGCCATGGATTCAATATGAACTTTGAAGTCTCTCGCCAACGATCTTTGATCCTTTTTGCTTAATATTACCACTTTAATTTATTTTAAATTATTTCTCTGAAGGAAATTGAAATTGTGATCTAGCATATCCATCAACTTCTAATTAAATTACATTTTCTGCAAAATTTCTTAAAGGCAAAAGGCATGAAGGGCTTTGCCATGGATTCAATATGAACTTTGAAGTCTCTCGCCAACGATCTTTGATCCTTTTTGCTTAATATTACGACTTTAATTTATTTTAAATAATTTCTCTGAAGGAAATTGAAATTGTGATCTAGCAGATCCACCAACTTCTAATTAAATTACATTTTCTGCAAAATTTCTTAAACGCAAAAGGCATGAAGGGCTTTGCCATGGATTCAATATGAACTTTGAAGTCTCTCGCCAACGATCTTTGATCCTTTTTGCTTAATATTACCACTTTAATTTATTTTAAATAATTTCTCTGAAGGAAATTGAAATTGTGATCTAGCAGATCCACCAACTTATAATTAAATTACATTTTCTGCAAAATTTCTTAAAGGCAAAAGGTATGAAGGGCTTTGCCATGGATTCAATATGAACTTTGAAGTCCCTCGCCAACGATCTTTGATCCTTTTTGCATAATATTACCACTTTAATTTATTTTAAATAATTTCTCTGAAGGAAATTGAAATATTGATCTAGCAGATCCACCAACTTCTAATTAAATTACATTTTCTGCAAAATTTCTTAAAGGCAAAAGGCATGAAGGGCTTTGCCATGGATTCAATATGAACTTTGAAGTCTCTCGCCAACGATCTTTGATCCTTTTTGCTTAATATTACCACTTTAATTTATTTTAAATAATTTCTCTGAAGGAAATTGAAATTGTGATCTAGCAGATCCACCAACTTCTAATTAAATTACATTTTCTGAAAAATTTCTTAAAGGCAAAAGGCATGAAGGGCTTTGCCATGGATTCAATATGAACTTTGAAGTCTCTCGCCAACGATCTTTGATCCTTTTTGCTTAATATTACGACTTTAATTTATTTTAAATAATTTCTCTGAAGGAAATTGAAATTGTGATCTAGCAGATCCACCAACTTCTAATTAAATTACATTTTCTGCAAAATTTCTTAAAGGCAAAAGGCATGAAGGGCTTTGCCATGGATTCAATATGAACTTTGAAGTCTCTCGCCAACGACCTTTGATCCTTTTTGCTTAATATTATGACTTTAATTTATTTTAAATAATTTCTCTGAAGGAAATTGAAATTGTGATCTAGCAGATCCACCAACTTCTAATTAAATTACATTTTCTGCAAAATTTCTTAAAGGCAAAAGGCATGAAGGGCTTTGCCATGGATTCAATATGAACTTTGAAGTCTCTCGCCAACGATCTTTGATCCTTTTTGGTTAATATTACCACTTTAATTTATTTTAAATAATTTCTCTGAAGGAAATTGAAATATTGAACTAGCAGATCCACCAACTTCTAATTAAATTACATTTTCTGCAAAATTTCTTAAAGGCAAAAGGCATGAAGGGCTTTGCCATGGATTCAATATGAACATTGAAGTCTCTCGCCAACGACCTTTGATCCTTTTTGCTTAATATTACCACTTTAATTTATTTTAAATAATTTCTCTGAAGGAAATTGAAATATTGATCTAGCAGATCAACCAACTTCTAATTAAATTACATTTTCTGCAAAATTTCTTAAAGGCAAAAGGCATGAAGGGCTTTGCCATGGATTCAATATGAACTTTGAAGTCTCTCGCCAACGATCTTTGATCCTTTTTGCTTAATATTACCACTTTAATTTATTTTAAATAATTTCTCTGAAGGAAATTGAAATTGTGATCTAGCAGATCCACCAACTTCTAATTAAATTACATTTTCTGCAAAATTTCTTAAAGGCAAAAGGCATGAAGGGCTTTGCCATGGATTCAATATGAACTTTGAAGTCTCTCGCCAACGATCTTTGATCCTTTTTGCATAATATTACCACTTTAATTTATTTTAAATAATTTCTCTGAAGGAAATTGAAATTGTGGACTAGCAGATCCACCAACTTCTAATTAAATTACATTTTCTGCAAAATTTCTTAAAGGCAAAAGGCATGAAGGACTTTGCCATGGATTCAATATGAACTTTGAAGTCTCTCGCCAACGATCTTTGATCCTTTTTGCTTAATATTACCACTTTAATTTATTTTAAATAATTTCTCTGAAGGAAATTGAAATTGTGATCTAGCAGATCCACCAACTTCTAATTAAATTACATTTTCTGCAAAATTTCTTAAAGGCAAAAGGCATGAAGGGCTTTGCCATGGATTCAATATGAACATTGAAGTCTCTCGCCAACGATCTTTGATCCTTTTTGCTTAATATTACCACTTTAATTTATTTTAAATAATTTCTCTGAAGGAAATTGCTAATTAAATTAATTTTCTGCAAAATTTCTTAAAGGCAAAAGGCATGAAGGGCTTTGCCATGGATTCAATATGAACTTTGAAGTCTCTCGCCAACGATCTTTGATCCTTTTTGCTTAATATTACCACTTTAAAATATTGATCTAGCAGATCAACCAACTTCTAATTAAATTACATTTTCTGCAAAATTTCTTAAAGGCAAAAGGCATGAAGGGCTTTGCCATGGATTCAATATGAACATTGAAGTCTCTCGCCAACGATCTTTGATCCTTTTTGCTTAATATTACCACTTTAATTTATTTTAAATAATTTCTCTGAAGGAAATTGAAATTGTGATCTAGCAGATAAATCAACTTCTAATTAAATTACATTTTCTGCAAAATTTCTTAAAGGCAAAAGGCATGAAGGGCTTTGCCATGGATTCAATATGAACTTTGAAGTCCCTCGCCAACGATCTTTGATCCTTTTTGCTTAATATTATGACTTTAATTTATTTTAAATAATTTCTCTGAAGGGAATTGAAATTGTGATCTAGCAGATCCACCAACTTCTAATTAAATTACATTTTCTGCAAAATTTCTTAAAGGCAAAAGGCATGAAGGGCTTTACCATGGATTCAATATGAACTTTGAAGTCTCTCGCCAACGATCTTTGATCCTTTTTGCATAATATTACGACTTTAATTTATTTTAAATAATTTCTCTGAAGGAAATTGAAATATTGAACTAGCAGATCCATCAACTTATAATTAAATTACATTTTCTGCAAAATTTCTTAAAGGCAAAAGGCATGAAGGACTTTGCCATGGATTCAATATGAACTTTGAAGTCTCTCGCCAACGATCTTTGATCCTTTTTGCTTAATATTACCACTTTAATTTATTTTAAATAATTTCTCTGAAGGAAATTGAAATTGTGATCTAGCAGATCCACCAACTTCTAATTAAATTACATTTTCTGCAAAATTTCTTAAAGGCAAAAGGCATGAAGGGCTTTGCCATGGATTCAATATGAACATTGAAGTCTCTCGCCAACGATCTTTGATCCTTTTTGCTTAATATTACCACTTTAATTTATTTTAAATAATTTCTCTGAAGGAAATTGAAATATTGATCTAGCAGATCAACCAACTTCTAATTAAATTACATTTTCTGCAAAATTTCTTAAAGGCAAAAGGCATGAAGGGCTTTGCCATGGATTCAATATGAACTTTGAAGTCCCTCGCCAACGATCTTTGATCCTTTTTGCTTAATATTACCACTTTAATTTATTTTAAATAATTTCTCTGAAGGAAATTGAAATTGTGATCTAGCAGATCCATCAACTTTTAATTAAATTACATTTTCTGCAAAATTTCTTAAAGGCAAAAGGCATGAAGCGCTTTGCCATGGATTCAATATGAACATTGAAGTCTCTCGCCAACGATCTTTGATCCTTTTTGCTTAATATTACCACTTTAATTTATTTTAAATAATTTCTCTGAAGGGAATTGAAATTGTGATCTAGCAGATCCACCAACTTCTAATTAAATTACATTTTCTGCAAAATTTCTTAAAGGCAAAAGGCATGAAGGGCTTTGCCATGGATTCAATATGAACATTGAAGTCTCTCGCCAACGATCTTTGATCCTTTTTGCTTAATATTACCACTTTAATTTATTTTAAATAATTTCTCTGAAGGAAATTGAAATTGTGATCTAGCAGATCCATCAACTTCTAATTAAATTACATTTTCTGCAAAATTTCTTAAAGGCAAAAGGCATGAAGGGCTTTGCCATGGATTCAATATGAACTTTGAAGTCCCTCGCCAACGATCTTTGATCCTTTTTGCTTAATATTATGACTTTAATTTATTTTAAATAATTTCTCTGAAGGGAATTGAAATTGTGATCTAGCAGATCCACCAACTTCTAATTAAATTACATTTTCTGCAAAATTTCTTAAAGGCAAAAGGCATGAAGGGCTTTACCATGGATTCAATATGAACTTTGAAGTCTCTCGCCAACGATCTTTGATCCTTTTTGCATAATATTACGACTTTAATTTATTTTAAATAATTTCTCTGAAGGAAATTGAAATATTGAACTAGCAGATCCATCAACTTATAATTAAATTACATTTTCTGCAAAATTTCTTAAAGGCAAAAGGCATGAAGGACTTTGCCATGGATTCAATATGAACTTTGAAGTCTCTCGCCAACGATCTTTGATCCTTTTTGCTTAATATTACCACTTTAATTTATTTTAAATAATTTCTCTGAAGGAAATTGAAATTGTGATCTAGCAGATCCACCAACTTCTAATTAAATTACATTTTCTGCAAAATTTCTTAAAGGCAAAAGGCATGAAGGGCTTTGCCATGGATTCAATATGAACATTGAAGTCTCTCGCCAACGATCTTTGATACTTTTTGCTTAATATTACCACTTTAATTTATTTTAAATAATTTCTCTGAAGGAAATTGAAATATTGATCTAGCAGATCAACCAACGTCTAATTAAATTACATTTTCTGCAAAATTTCTTAAAGGCAAAAGGCATGAAGGGCTTTGCCATGGATTCAATATGAACTTTGAAGTCCCTCGCCAACGATCTTTGATCCTTTTTGCTTAATATTACCACTTTAATTTATTTTAAATAATTTCTCTGAAGGAAATTGAAATTGTGATCTAGCAGATCCATCAACTTTTAATTAAATTACATTTTCTGCAAAATTTCTTAAAGGCAAAAGGCATGAAGCGCTTTGCCATGGATTCAATATGAACATTGAAGTCTCTCGCCAACGATCTTTGATCCTTTTTGCTTAATATTACCACTTTAATTTATTTTAAATAATTTCTCTGAAGGAAATTGAAATTGTGATCTAGCAGATCCATCAACTTCTAATTAAATTACATTTTCTGCAAAATTTCTTAAAGGCAAAAGGCATGAAGGGCTTTGCCATGGATTCAATATGAACATTGAAGTCTCTCGCCAACGATCTTTGATCCTTTTTGCTTAATATTACCACTTTAATTTATTTTAAATAATTTCTCTGAAGGAAATTGAAATTGTGATCTAGCAGATCCATCAACTTCTAATTAAATTACATTTTCTGCAAAATTTCTTAAAGGCAAAAGGCATGAAGGACTTTGCCATGGATTCAATATGAACTTTGAAGTCTCTCGCCAACGATCTTTGATCCTTTTTGCTTAATATTACCACTTTAATTTATTTTAAATTATTTCTCTGAAGGAAATTGAAATTGTGATCTAGCAGATCCATCAACTTCTAATTAAATTACATTTTCTGCAAAATTTCTTAAAGGCAAAAGGCATGAAGCGCTTTGCCATGGATTCAATATGAACATTGAAGTCTCTCGCCAACGATCTTTGATCCTTTTTGCTTAATATTACCACTTTAATTTATTTTAAATAATTTCTCTGAAGGAAATTGAAATTGTGATCTAGCAGATCCATCAACTTCTAATTAAATTACATTTTCTGCAAAATTTCTTAAAGGCAAAAGGCATGAAGGGCTTTGCCATGGATTCAATATGAACATTGAAGTCTCTCGCCAACGATCTTTGATCCTTTTTGCTTAATATTACCACTTTAATTTATTTTAAATAATTTCTCTGAAGGAAATTGAAATTGTGATCTAGCAGATCCACCAACTTCTAATTAAATTACATTTTCTGCAAAATTTCTTAAAGGCAAAAGGCATGAAGGACTTTGCCATGGATTCAATATGAACTTTGAAGTCTCTCGCCAACGATCTTTGATCTTTTTTGCTTAATATTACCACTTTAATTTATTTTAAATTATTTCTCTGAAGGAAATTGAAATTGTGATCTAGCAGATCCATCAACTTCTAATTAAATTACATTTTCTGCAAAATTTCTTAAAGGCAAAAGGCATGAAGGGCTTTGCCATGGATTCAATATGAACTTTGAAGTCCCTCGCCAACGATCTTTGATCCTTTTTGCTTAATATTATGACTTTAATTTATTTTAAATAATTTCTCTGAAGGGAATTGAAATTGTGATCTAGCAGATCCACCAACTTCTAATTAAATTACATTTTCTGCAAAATTTCTTAAAGGCAAAAGGCATGAAGGGCTTTACCATGGATTCAATATGAACTTTGAAGTCTCTCGCCAACGATCTTTGATCCTTTTTGCATAATATTACGACTTTAATTTATTTTAAATAATTTCTCTTCAGGAAATTGAAATATTGAACTAGCAGATCCATCAACTTATAATTAAATTACATTTTCTGCAAAATTTCTTAAAGGCAAAAGGCATGAAGGACTTTGCCATGGATTCAATATGAACTTTGAAGTCTCTCGCCAACGATCTTTGATCCTTTTTGCTTAATATTACCACTTTAATTTATTTTAAATAATTTCTCTGAAGGAAATTGAAATTGTGATCTAGCAGATCCACCAACTTCTAATTAAATTACATTTTCTGCAAAATTTCTTAAAGGCAAAAGGCATGAAGGGCTTTGCCATGGATTCAATATGAACATTGAAGTCTCTCGCCAACGATCTTTGATCCTTTTTGCTTAATATGACCACTTTAATTTATTTTAAATAATTTCTCTGAAGGAAATTGAAATATTGATCTAGCAGATCAACCAACTTCTAATTAAATTACATTTTCTGCAAAATTTCTTAAAGGCAAAAGGCATGAAGGGCTTTGCCATGGATTCAATATGAACTTTGAAGTCTCTCGCCAACGACCTTTGATCCTTTTTGCTTAATATTACCACTTTAATTTATTTTAAATAATTTCTCTGAAGGAAATTGAAATATTGAACTAGCAGATCAACCAACTTCTAATTAAATTACATTTTCTGCAAAATTTCTTAAAGGCAAAAGGCATGAAGGGCTTTACCATGGATTCAATATGAACTTTGAAGTCCCTCGCCAACGATCTTTGATCCTTTTTGCTTAATATTACGACTTTAATTTATTTTAAATAATTTCTCTGAAGGAAATTGAAATATTGAACTAGCAGATCCACCAACTTATAATTAAATTACATTTTCTGCAAAATTTCTTAAAGGCAAAAGGCATGAAGGGCTTTGCCATGGATTCAATATGAACTTTGAAGTCTCTCGCCAACGACCTTTGATCCTTTTTGCTTAATATTACCACTTTAATTTATTTTAAATAATTTCTCTGAAGGAAATTGAAATATTGAACTAGCAGATCCACCAACTTCTAATTAAATTACATTTTCTGCAAAATTTCTTAAAGGCAAAAGGCATGAAGGGCTTTGCCATGGATTCAATATGAACTTTGAAGTCTCTCGCCAACTACCTTTGATCCTTTTTGCTTAATATTACCACTTTAATTTATTTTAAATTATTTCTCTGAAGGAAATTGAAATTGTGATCTAGCAGATCCATCAACTTCTAATTAAATTACATTTTCTGCAAAATTTCTTAAAGGCAAAAGGCATGAAGGGCTTTGCCATGGATTCAATATGAACTTTGAAGTCCCTCGCCAACGATCTTTGATCCTTTTTGCTTAATATTACCACTTTAATTTATTTTAAATAATTTCTCTGAAGGAAATTGAAATTGTGATCTAGCAGATCCACCAACTTCTAATTAAATTACATTTTCTGCAAAATTTCTTAAAGGCAAAAGGCATGAAGGGCTTTGCCATGGATTCAATATGAACATTGAAGTCTCTCGCCAACGATCTTTGATCCTTTTTGCTTAATATTACCACTTTAATTTATTTTAAATAATTTCTCTGAAGGAAATTGAAATTGTGATCTAGCAGATCCATCAACTTTTAATTAAATTACATTTTCTGCAAAATTTCTTAAAGGCAAAAGGCATGAAGCGCTTTGCCATGGATTCAATATGAACATTGAAGTCTCTCGCCAACGATCTTTGATCCTTTTTGCTTAATATTACCACTTTAATTTATTTTAAATAATTTCTCTGAAGGAAATTGAAATTGTGATCTAGCAGATCCACCAACTTCTAATTAAATTACATTTTCTGCAAAATTTCTTTAAGGCAAAAGGCATGAAGGGCTTTGCCATGGATTCAATATGAACTTTGAAGTCTCTCGCCAACGATCTTTGATCCTTTTTGCTTAATATTACCACTTTAATTTATTTTAAATAATTTCTCTGAAGGAAATTGAAATATTGATCTAGCAGATCAACCAACTTCTAATTAAATTACATTTTCTGCAAAATTTCTTAAAGGCAAAAGGCATGAAGGGCTTTGCCATGGATTCAATATGAACTTTGAAGTCCCTCGCCAACGATCTTTGATCCTTTTTGCTTAATATTACGACTTTAATTTATTTTAAATAATTTCTCTGAAGGAAATTGAAATATTGAACTAGCAGATCCACCAACTTATAATTAAATTACATTTTCTGCAAAATTTCTTAAAGGCAAAAGGCATGAAGGGCTTTGCCATGGATTCAATATGAACTTTGAAGTCTCTCGCCAACGATCTTTGATCCTTTTTGCTTAATATTACCACTTT
Source organism: Phlebotomus papatasi (assembly GCF_024763615.1). Taxonomy (NCBI): domain Eukaryota; kingdom Metazoa; phylum Arthropoda; class Insecta; order Diptera; family Psychodidae; genus Phlebotomus; species Phlebotomus papatasi. The sequence goes on from NW_026604411.1 coordinate 233,382, forward strand.
AATTTATTTTAAATAATTTCTCTGAAGGAAATTGAAATTGTGATCTAGCAGATCCACCAACTTCTAATTAAATTACATTTTCTGCAAAATTTTTTAAAGGCAAAAGGCATGAAGGGCTTTGCCATGGATTCAATATGAACATTGAAGTCTCTCGCCAACGATCTTTGATCCTTTTTGCTTAATATTACCACTTTAATTTATTTTAAATAATTTCTCTGAAGGAAATTGAAATATTGATCTAGCAGATCAACCAACTTCTAATTAAATTACATTTTCTGCAAAATTTCTTAAAGGCAAAAGGAATGAAGGGCTTTGCCATGGATTCAATATGAACTTTGAAGTCCCTCGCCAACGATCTTTGATCCTTTTTGCTTAATATTACGACTTTAATTTATTTTAAACAATTTCTCTGAAGGAAATTGAAATATTGAACTAGCAGATCCACCAACTTATAATTAAATTACATTTTCTGCAAAATTTCTTAAAGGCAAAAGGCATGAAGGGCTTTGCCATGGATTCAATATGAACTTTGAAGTCCCTCGCCAACGATCTTTGATCCTTTTTGCTTAATATTACGACTTTAATTTATTTTAAATAATTTCTCTGAAGGAAATTGAAATATTGAACTAGCAGATCCATCAACTTCTAATTAAATCACATTTTCTGCAAAATTTCTTAAAGGCAAAAGGCATGAAGGGCTTTACCATGGATTCAATATGAACTTTGAAGTCTCTCGCCAACGATCTTTGATCCTTTTTGCATAATATTACCACTTTAATTTATTTTAAATAATTTCTCTGAAGGAAATTGAAATTGTGATCTAGCAGATCCACCAACTTCTAATTAAATTACATTTTCTGCAAAATTTCTTAAAGGCAAAAGGCATGAAGGGCTTTGCCATGGATTCAATATGAACTTTGAAGTCCCTCGCCAACGATCTTTGATCCTTTTTGCTTAATATTACGACTTTAATTTATTTTAAATAATTTCTCTGAAGGAAATTGAAATTGTGATCTAGCAGATCCACCAACTTCTAATTAAATTACATTTTCTGCAAAATTTTTTAAAGGCAAAAGGCATGAAGGGCTTTGCCATGGATTCAATATGAACATTGAAGTCTCTCGCCAACGATCTTTGATCCTTTTTGCTTAATATTACCACTTTAATTTATTTTAAATAATTTCTCTGAAGGAAATTGAAATATTGATCTAGCAGATCAACCAACTTCTAATTAAATTACATTTTCTGCAAAATTTCTTAAAGGCAAAAGGAATGAAGGGCTTTGCCATGGATTCAATATGAACTTTGAAGTCCCTCGCCAACGATCTTTGATCCTTTTTGCTTAATATTACGACTTTAATTTATTTTAAACAATTTCTCTGAAGGAAATTGAAATATTGAACTAGCAGATCCACCAACTTATAATTAAATTACATTTTCTGCAAAATTTCTTAAAGGCAAAAGGCATGAAGGGCTTTGCCATGGATTCAATATGAACTTTGAAGTCTCTCGCCAACGATCTTTGATCCTTTTTGCTTAATATTACCACTTTAATTTATTTTAAATAATTTCTCTGAAGGAAATTGAAATTGTGATCTAGCAGATCCACCAACTTCTAATTAAATTACATTTTCTGCAAAATTTTTTAAAGGCAAAAGGCATGAAGGGCTTTGCCATGGATTCAATATGAACTTTGAAGTCTCTCGCCAACGATCTTTGATCCTTTTTGCATAATATTACCACTTTAATTTATTTTAAATAATTTCTCTGAAGGAAATTGAAATATTGATCTAGCAGATCAACCAACTTCTAATTAAATTACATTTTCTGCAAAATTTCTTAAAGGCAAAAGGCATGAAGGGCTTTGCCATGGATTCAATATGAACTTTGAAGTCTCTCGCCAACGATCTTTGATCCTTTTTGCTTAATATTACCACTTTAATTTATTTTAAATAATTTCTCTGAAGGAAATTGAAATTGTGATCTAGCAGATCCACCAACTTCTAATTAAATTACATTTTCTGCAAAATTTCTTAAAGGCAAAAGGCATGAAGGGCTTTGCCATGGATTCAATATGAACATTGAAGTCTCTCGCCAACGATCTTTGATCCTTTTTGCTTAATATTACCACTTTAATTTATTTTAAATAATTTCTCTGAAGGAAATTGAAATATTGATCTAGCAGATCAACCAACTTCTAATTAAATTACATTTTCTGCAAAATTTCTTAAAGGCAAAAGGCATGAAGGGCTTTGCCATGGATTCAATATGAACTTTGAAGTCCCTCGCCAACGATCTTTGATCCTTTTTGCTTAATATTACCACTTTAATTTATTTTAAATAATTTCTCTGAAGGAAATTGAAATTGTGATCTAGCAGATCCATCAACTTTTAATTAAATTACATTTTCTGCAAAATTTCTTAAAGGCAAAAGGCATGAAGCGCTTTGCCATGGATTCAATATGAACATTGAAGTCTCTCGCCAACGATCTTTGATCCTTTTTGCTTAATATTACCACTTTAATTTATTTTAAATAATTTCTCTGAAGGAAATTGAAATTGTGATCTAGCAGATCCATCAACTTCTAATTAAATTACATTTTCTGCAAAATTTCTTAAAGGCAAAAGGCATGAAGGGCTTTGCCATGGATTCAATATGAACATTGAAGTCTCTCGCCAACGATCTTTGATCCTTTTTGCTTAATATTACCACTTTAATTTATTTTAAATAATTTCTCTGAAGGAAATTGAAATTGTGATCTAGCAGATCCATCAACTTCTAATTAAATTACATTTTCTGCAAAATTTCTTAAAGGCAAAAGGCATGAAGGACTTTGCCATGGATTCAATATGAACTTTGAAGTCTCTCGCCAACGATCTTTGATCCTTTTTGCTTAATATTACCACTTTAATTTATTTTAAATTATTTCTCTGAAGGAAATTGAAATTGTGATCTAGCAGATCCATCAACTTCTAATTAAATTACATTTTCTGCAAAATTTCTTAAAGGCAAAAGGCATGAAGCGCTTTGCCATGGATTCAATATGAACATTGAAGTCTCTCGCCAACGATCTTTGATCCTTTTTGCTTAATATTACCACTTTAATTTATTTTAAATAATTTCTCTGAAGGAAATTGAAATTGTGATCTAGCAGATCCATCAACTTCTAATTAAATTACATTTTCTGCAAAATTTCTTAAAGGCAAAAGGCATGAAGGGCTTTGCCATGGATTCAATATGAACATTGAAGTCTCTCGCCAACGATCTTTGATCCTTTTTGCTTAATATTACCACTTTAATTTATTTTAAATAATTTCTCTGAAGGAAATTGAAATTGTGATCTAGCAGATCCACCAACTTCTAATTAAATTACATTTTCTGCAAAATTTCTTAAAGGCAAAAGGCATGAAGGACTTTGCCATGGATTCAATATGAACTTTGAAGTCTCTCGCCAACGATCTTTGATCTTTTTTGCTTAATATTACCACTTTAATTTATTTTAAATTATTTCTCTGAAGGAAATTGAAATTGTGATCTAGCAGATCCATCAACTTCTAATTAAATTACATTTTCTGCAAAATTTCTTAAAGGCAAAAGGCATGAAGGGCTTTGCCATGGATTCAATATGAACTTTGAAGTCCCTCGCCAACGATCTTTGATCCTTTTTGCTTAATATTATGACTTTAATTTATTTTAAATAATTTCTCTGAAGGGAATTGAAATTGTGATCTAGCAGATCCACCAACTTCTAATTAAATTACATTTTCTGCAAAATTTCTTAAAGGCAAAAGGCATGAAGGGCTTTACCATGGATTCAATATGAACTTTGAAGTCTCTCGCCAACGATCTTTGATCCTTTTTGCATAATATTACGACTTTAATTTATTTTAAATAATTTCTCTTCAGGAAATTGAAATATTGAACTAGCAGATCCATCAACTTATAATTAAATTACATTTTCTGCAAAATTTCTTAAAGGCAAAAGGCATGAAGGACTTTGCCATGGATTCAATATGAACTTTGAAGTCTCTCGCCAACGATCTTTGATCCTTTTTGCTTAATATTACCACTTTAATTTATTTTAAATAATTTCTCTGAAGGAAATTGAAATTGTGATCTAGCAGATCCACCAACTTCTAATTAAATTACATTTTCTGCAAAATTTCTTAAAGGCAAAAGGCATGAAGGGCTTTGCCATGGATTCAATATGAACATTGAAGTCTCTCGCCAACGATCTTTGATCCTTTTTGCTTAATATTACCACTTTAATTTATTTTAAATAATTTCTCTGAAGGAAATTGAAATATTGATCTAGCAGATCAACCAACTTCTAATTAAATTACATTTTCTGCAAAATTTCTTAAAGGCAAAAGGCATGAAGGGCTTTGCCATGGATTCAATATGAACTTTGAAGTCTCTCGCCAACGACCTTTGATCCTTTTTGCTTAATATTACCACTTTAATTTATTTTAAATAATTTCTCTGAAGGAAATTGAAATATTGAACTAGCAGATCAACCAACTTCTAATTAAATTACATTTTCTGCAAAATTTCTTAAAGGCAAAAGGCATGAAGGGCTTTACCATGGATTCAATATGAACTTTGAAGTCCCTCGCCAACGATCTTTGATCCTTTTTGCTTAATATTACGACTTTAATTTATTTTAAATAATTTCTCTGAAGGAAATTGAAATATTGAACTAGCAGATCCACCAACTTATAATTAAATTACATTTTCTGCAAAATTTCTTAAAGGCAAAAGGCATGAAGGGCTTTGCCATGGATTCAATATGAACTTTGAAGTCTCTCGCCAACGACCTTTGATCCTTTTTGCTTAATATTACCACTTTAATTTATTTTAAATAATTTCTCTGAAGGAAATTGAAATATTGAACTAGCAGATCCACCAACTTCTAATTAAATTACATTTTCTGCAAAATTTCTTAAAGGCAAAAGGCATGAAGGGCTTTGCCATGGATTCAATATGAACTTTGAAGTCTCTCGCCAACTACCTTTGATCCTTTTTGCTTAATATTACCACTTTAATTTATTTTAAATTATTTCTCTGAAGGAAATTGAAATTGTGATCTAGCAGATCCATCAACTTCTAATTAAATTACATTTTCTGCAAAATTTCTTAAAGGCAAAAGGCATGAAGGGCTTTGCCATGGATTCAATATGAACATTGAAGTCTCTCGCCAACGATCTTTGATCCTTTTTGCTTAATATTACCACTTTAATTTATTTTAAATAATTTCTCTGAAGGAAATTGAAATTGTGATCTAGCAGATCCACCAACTTCTAATTAAATTACATTTTCTGCAAAATTTCTTAAAGGCAAAAGGCATGAAGGGCTTTGCCATGGATTCAATATGAACATTGAAGTCTCTCGCCAACGATCTTTGATCCTTTTTGCTTAATATTACCACTTTAATTTATTTTAAATAATTTCTCTGAAGGAAATTGAAATTGTGATCTAGCAGATCCATCAACTTTTAATTAAATTACATTTTCTGCAAAATTTCTTAAAGGCAAAAGGCATGAAGCGCTTTGCCATGGATTCAATATGAACATTGAAGTCTCTCGCCAACGATCTTTGATCCTTTTTGCTTAATATTACCACTTTAATTTATTTTAAATAATTTCTCTGAAGGAAATTGAAATTGTGATCTAGCAGATCCACCAACTTCTAATTAAATTACATTTTCTGCAAAATTTCTTTAAGGCAAAAGGCATGAAGGGCTTTGCCATGGATTCAATATGAACTTTGAAGTCTCTCGCCAACGATCTTTGATCCTTTTTGCTTAATATTACCACTTTAATTTATTTTAAATAATTTCTCTGAAGGAAATTGAAATATTGATCTAGCAGATCAACCAACTTCTAATTAAATTACATTTTCTGCAAAATTTCTTAAAGGCAAAAGGCATGAAGGGCTTTGCCATGGATTCAATATGAACTTTGAAGTCCCTCGCCAACGATCTTTGATCCTTTTTGCTTAATATTACGACTTTAATTTATTTTAAATAATTTCTCTGAAGGAAATTGAAATATTGAACTAGCAGATCCACCAACTTATAATTAAATTACATTTTCTGCAAAATTTCTTAAAGGCAAAAGGCATGAAGGGCTTTGCCATGGATTCAATATGAACTTTGAAGTCCCTCGCCAACGATCTTTGATCCTTTTTGCTTAATATTACGACTTTAATTTATTTTAAACAATTTCTCTGAAGGAAATTGAAATATTGAACTAGCAGATCCACCAACTTATAATTAAATTACATTTTCTGCAAAATTTCTTAAAGGCAAAAGGCATGAAGGGCTTTGCCATGGATTCAATATGAACTTTGAAGTCCCTCGCCAACGATCTTTGATCCTTTTTGCTTAATATTACGACTTTAATTTATTTTAAACAATTTCTCTGAAGGAAATTGAAATATTGATCTAGCAGATCAACCAACTTCTAATTAAATTACATTTTCTGCAAAATTTCTTAAAGGCAAAAGGAATGAAGGGCTTTACCATGGATTCAATATGAACTTTGAAGTCCCTCGCCAACGATCTTTGATCCTTTTTGCTTAATATTACGACTTTAATTTATTTTAAACAATTTCTCTGAAGGAAATTGAAATATTGAACTAGCAGATCCACCAACTTATAATTAAATTACATTTTCTGCAAAATTTCTTAAAGGCAAAAGGCATGAAGGGCTTTGCCATGGATTCAATATGAACTTTGAAGTCCCTCGCCAACGATCTTTGATCCTTTTTGCTTAATATTACGACTTTAATTTATTTTAAATAATTTCTCTGAAGGAAATTGAAATATTGAACTAGCAGATCCATCAACTTCTAATTAAATCACATTTTCTGCAAAATTTCTTAAAGGCAAAAGGCATGAAGGGCTTTACCATGGATTCAATATGAACTTTGAAGTCTCTCGCCAACGATCTTTGATCCTTTTTGCATAATATTACCACTTTAATTTATTTTAAATAATTTCTCTGAAGGAAATTGAAATTGTGATCTAGCAGATCCACCAACTTCTAATTAAATTACATTTTCTGCAAAATTTCTTAAAGGCAAAAGGCATGAAGGGCTTTGCCATGGATTCAATATGAACTTTGAAGTCCCTCGCCAACGATCTTTGATCCTTTTTGCTTAATATTACGACTTTAATTTATTTTAAATAATTTCTCTGAAGGAAATTGAAATTGTGATCTAGCAGATCCACCAACTTCTAATTAAATTACATTTTCTGCAAAATTTTTTAAAGGCAAAAGGCATGAAGGGCTTTGCCATGGATTCAATATGAACATTGAAGTCTCTCGCCAACGATCTTTGATCCTTTTTGCTTAATATTACCACTTTAATTTATTTTAAATAATTTCTCTGAAGGAAATTGAAATATTGATCTAGCAGATCAACCAACTTCTAATTAAATTACATTTTCTGCAAAATTTCTTAAAGGCAAAAGGAATGAAGGGCTTTGCCATGGATTCAATATGAACTTTGAAGTCCCTCGCCAACGATCTTTGATCCTTTTTGCTTAATATTACGACTTTAATTTATTTTAAACAATTTCTCTGAAGGAAATTGAAATATTGAACTAGCAGATCCACCAACTTATAATTAAATTACATTTTCTGCAAAATTTCTTAAAGGCAAAAGGCATGAAGGGCTTTGCCATGGATTCAATATGAACTTTGAAGTCTCTCGCCAACGATCTTTGATCCTTTTTGCTTAATATTACCACTTTAATTTATTTTAAATAATTTCTCTGAAGGAAATTGAAATTGTGATCTAGCAGATCCACCAACTTCTAATTAAATTACATTTTCTGCAAAATTTTTTAAAGGCAAAAGGCATGAAGGGCTTTGCCATGGATTCAATATGAACTTTGAAGTCTCTCGCCAACGATCTTTGATCCTTTTTGCATAATATTACCACTTTAATTTATTTTAAATAATTTCTCTGAAGGAAATTGAAATATTGATCTAGCAGATCAACCAACTTCTAATTAAATTACATTTTCTGCAAAATTTCTTAAAGGCAAAAGGCATGAAGGGCTTTGCCATGGATTCAATATGAACTTTGAAGTCTCTCGCCAACGATCTTTGATCCTTTTTGCTTAATATTACCACTTTAATTTATTTTAAATAATTTCTCTGAAGGAAATTGAAATTGTGATCTAGCAGATCCACCAACTTCTAATTAAATTACATTTTCTGCAAAATTTCTTAAAGGCAAAAGGCATGAAGGGCTTTGCCATGGATTCAATATGAACATTGAAGTCTCTCGCCAACGATCTTTGATCCTTTTTGCTTAATATTACCACTTTAATTTATTTTAAATAATTTCTCTGAAGGAAATTGAAATATTGATCTAGCAGATCCACCAACTTCTAATTAAATTACATTTTCTGCAAAATTTCTTAAAGGCAAAAGGCATGAAGGGCTTTGCCATGGATTCAATATGAACTTTGAAGTCTCTCGCCAACGATCTTTGATCCTTTTTGCTTAATATTACCACTTTAATTTATTTTAAATAATTTCTCTGAAGGAAATTGAAATTGTGATCTAGCAGATCCATCAACTTCTAATTAAATTACATTTTCTGCAAAATTTCTTAAAGGCAAAAGGCATGAAGGGCTTTGCCATGGATTCAATATGAACTTTGAAGTCTCTCGCCAACGATCTTTGATCCTTTTTGCTTAATATTACCACTTTAATTTATTTTAAATAATTTCTCTGAAGGAAATTGAAATTGTGATCTAGCAGATCCACCAACTTCTAATTAAATTACATTTTCTGCAAAATTTCTTAAAGGCAAAAGGCATGAAGGGCTTTGCCATGGATTCAATATGAACATTGAAGTCTCTCGCCAACGATCTTTGATCCTTTTTGCTTAATATTACCACTTTAATTTATTTTAAATAATTTCTCTGAAGGAAATTGAAATTGTGATCTAGCAGATCCATCAACTTCTAATTAAATTACATTTTCTGCAAAATTTCTTAAAGGCAAAAGGCATGAAGGCTTTGCCATGGATTCAATATGAACTTTGAAGTCTCTCGCCAACGATCTTTGATCCTTTTTGCTTAATATTACCACTTTAATTTATTTTAAATTATTTCTCTGAAGGAAATTGAAATTGTGATCTAGCAGATCCACCAACTTCTAATTAAATTACATTTTCTGCAAAATTTCTTAAAGGCAAAAGGCATGAAGGGCTTTGCCATGGATTCAATATGAACTTTGAAGTCTCTCGCCAACGATCTTTGATCCTTTTTGCTTAATATTACCACTTTAATTTATTTTAAATAATTTCTCTGAAGGAAATTGAAATTGTGATCTAGCAGATCCATCAACTTCTAATTAAATTACATTTTCTGCAAAATTTCTTAAAGGCAAAAGGCATGAAGGGCTTTGCCATGGATTCAATATGAACATTGAAGTCTCTCGCCAACGATCTTTGATCCTTTTTGCTTAATATTACCACTTTAATTTATTTTAAATAATTTCTCTGAAGGAAATTGAAATTGTGATCTAGCAGATCCACCAACTTCTAATTAAATTACATTTTCTGCAAAATTTCTTAAAGGCAAAAGGCATGAAGGGCTTTGCCATGGATTCAATATGAACTTTGAAGTCTCTCGCCAACGATCTTTGATCCTTTTTGCTTAATATTACCACTTTAATTTATTTTAAATAATTTCTCTGAAGGAAATTGAAATTGTGATCTAGCAGATCCATCAACTTCTAATTAAATTACATTTTCTGCAAAATTTCTTAAAGGCAAAAGGCATGAAGGGCTTTGCCATGGATTCAATATGAACTTTGAAGTCTCTCGCCAACGATCTTTGATCCTTTTTGCTTAATATTATGACTTTAATTTATTTTAAATAATTTCTCTGAAGGAAATTGAAATTGTGATCTAGCAGATCCACCAACTTCTAATTAAATTACATTTTCTGCAAAATTTCTTAAAGGCAAAAGGCATGAAGGGCTTTGCCATGGATTCAATATGAACTTTGAAGTCTCTCGCCAACGATCTTTGATCCTTTTTGCATAATATTACGACTTTAATTTATTTTAAATAATTTCTCTTCAGGAAATTGAAATATTGAATCTAGCAGATCCATCAACTTCTAATTAAATTACATTTTCTGCAAAATTTCTTAAAGGCAAAAGGCATGAAGGCTTTGCCATGGATTCAATATGAACTTTGAAGTCTCTCGCCAACGATCTTTGATCCTTTTTGCTTAATATTACCACTTTAATTTATTTTAAATAATTTCTCTGAAGGAAATTGAAATTGTGATCTAGCAGATCCACCAACTTCTAATTAAATTACATTTTCTGCAAAATTTCTTAAAGGCAAAAGGCATGAAGGGCTTTGCCATGGATTCAATATGAACATTGAAGTCTCTCGCCAACGATCTTTGATCCTTTTTGCTTAATATTACCACTTTAATTTATTTTAAATAATTTCTCTGAAGGAAATTGAAATATTGATCTAGCAGATCAACCAACTTCTAATTAAATTACATTTTCTGCAAAATTTCTTAAAGGCAAAAGGCATGAAGGGCTTTGCCATGGATTCAATATGAACTTTGAAGTCTCTCGCCAACGACCTTTGATCCTTTTTGCTTAATATTACCACTTTAATTTATTTTAAATAATTTCTCTGAAGGAAATTGAAATATTGAACTAGCAGATCAACCAACTTCTAATTAAATTACATTTTCTGCAAAATTTCTTAAAGGCAAAAGGCATGAAGGGCTTTACCATGGATTCAATATGAACTTTGAAGTCCCTCGCCAACGATCTTTGATCCTTTTTGCTTAATATTACGACTTTAATTTATTTTAAATAATTTCTCTGAAGGAAATTGAAATATTGAACTAGCAGATCCACCAACTTATAATTAAATTACATTTTCTGCAAAATTTCTTAAAGGCAAAAGGCATGAAGGGCTTTGCCATGGATTCAATATGAACTTTGAAGTCTCTCGCCAACGACCTTTGATCCTTTTTGCTTAATATTACCACTTTAATTTATTTTAAATAATTTCTCTGAAGGAAATTGAAATATTGAACTAGCAGATCCACCAACTTCTAATTAAATTACATTTTCTGCAAAATTTCTTAAAGGCAAAAGGCATGAAGGGCTTTGCCATGGATTCAATATGAACTTTGAAGTCTCTCGCCAACTACCTTTGATCCTTTTTGCTTAATATTACCACTTTAATTTATTTTAAATTATTTCTCTGAAGGAAATTGAAATTGTGATCTAGCAGATCCATCAACTTCTAATTAAATTACATTTTCTGCAAAATTTCTTAAAGGCAAAAGGCATGAAGGGCTTTGCCATGGATTCAATATGAACATTGAAGTCTCTCGCCAACGATCTTTGATCCTTTTTGCTTAATATTACCACTTTAATTTATTTTAAATAATTTCTCTGAAGGAAATTGAAATTGTGATCTAGCAGATCCACCAACTTCTAATTAAATTACATTTTCTGCAAAATTTCTTAAAGGCAAAAGGCATGAAGGGCTTTGCCATGGATTCAATATGAACATTGAAGTCTCTCGCCAACGATCTTTGATCCTTTTTGCTTAATATTACCACTTTAATTTATTTTAAATAATTTCTCTGAAGGAAATTGAAATTGTGATCTAGCAGATCCATCAACTTTTAATTAAATTACATTTTCTGCAAAATTTCTTAAAGGCAAAAGGCATGAAGCGCTTTGCCATGGATTCAATATGAACATTGAAGTCTCTCGCCAACGATCTTTGATCCTTTTTGCTTAATATTACCACTTTAATTTATTTTAAATAATTTCTCTGAAGGAAATTGAAATTGTGATCTAGCAGATCCACCAACTTCTAATTAAATTACATTTTCTGCAAAATTTCTTTAAGGCAAAAGGCATGAAGGGCTTTGCCATGGATTCAATATGAACTTTGAAGTCTCTCGCCAACGATCTTTGATCCTTTTTGCTTAATATTACCACTTTAATTTATTTTAAATAATTTCTCTGAAGGAAATTGAAATATTGATCTAGCAGATCAACCAACTTCTAATTAAATTACATTTTCTGCAAAATTTCTTAAAGGCAAAAGGCATGAAGGGCTTTGCCATGGATTCAATATGAACTTTGAAGTCCCTCGCCAACGATCTTTGATCCTTTTTGCTTAATATTACGACTTTAATTTATTTTAAATAATTTCTCTGAAGGAAATTGAAATATTGAACTAGCAGATCCACCAACTTATAATTAAATTACATTTTCTGCAAAATTTCTTAAAGGCAAAAGGCATGAAGGGCTTTGCCATGGATTCAATATGAACTTTGAAGTCCCTCGCCAACGATCTTTGATCCTTTTTGCTTAATATTACGACTTTAATTTATTTTAAACAATTTCTCTGAAGGAAATTGAAATATTGAACTAGCAGATCCACCAACTTATAATTAAATTACATTTTCTGCAAAATTTCTTAAAGGCAAAAGGCATGAAGGGCTTTGCCATGGATTCAATATGAACTTTGAAGTCCCTCGCCAACGATCTTTGATCCTTTTTGCTTAATATTACGACTTTAATTTATTTTAAACAATTTCTCTGAAGGAAATTGAAATATTGATCTAGCAGATCAACCAACTTCTAATTAAATTACATTTTCTGCAAAATTTCTTAAAGGCAAAAGGAATGAAGGGCTTTACCATGGATTCAATATGAACTTTGAAGTCCCTCGCCAACGATCTTTGATCCTTTTTGCTTAATATTACGACTTTAATTTATTTTAAACAATTTCTCTGAAGGAAATTGAAATATTGAACTAGCAGATCCACCAACTTATAATTAAATTACATTTTCTGCAAAATTTCTTAAAGGCAAAAGGCATGAAGGGCTTTGCCATGGATTCAATATGAACTTTGAAGTCCCTCGCCAACGATCTTTGATCCTTTTTGCTTAATATTACGACTTTAATTTATTTTAAATAATTTCTCTGAAGGAAATTGAAATATTGAACTAGCAGATCCATCAACTTCTAATTAAATCACATTTTCTGCAAAATTTCTTAAAGGCAAAAGGCATGAAGGGCTTTACCATGGATTCAATATGAACTTTGAAGTCTCTCGCCAACGATCTTTGATCCTTTTTGCATAATATTACCACTTTAATTTATTTTAAATAATTTCTCTGAAGGAAATTGAAATTGTGATCTAGCAGATCCACCAACTTCTAATTAAATTACATTTTCTGCAAAATTTCTTAAAGGCAAAAGGCATGAAGGGCTTTGCCATGGATTCAATATGAACTTTGAAGTCCCTCGCCAACGATCTTTGATCCTTTTTGCTTAATATTACGACTTTAATTTATTTTAAATAATTTCTCTGAAGGAAATTGAAATTGTGATCTAGCAGATCCACCAACTTCTAATTAAATTACATTTTCTGCAAAATTTTTTAAAGGCAAAAGGCATGAAGGGCTTTGCCATGGATTCAATATGAACATTGAAGTCTCTCGCCAACGATCTTTGATCCTTTTTGCTTAATATTACCACTTTAATTTATTTTAAATAATTTCTCTGAAGGAAATTGAAATATTGATCTAGCAGATCAACCAACTTCTAATTAAATTACATTTTCTGCAAAATTTCTTAAAGGCAAAAGGAATGAAGGGCTTTGCCATGGATTCAATATGAACTTTGAAGTCCCTCGCCAACGATCTTTGATCCTTTTTGCTTAATATTACGACTTTAATTTATTTTAAACAATTTCTCTGAAGGAAATTGAAATATTGAACTAGCAGATCCACCAACTTATAATTAAATTACATTTTCTGCAAAATTTCTTAAAGGCAAAAGGCATGAAGGGCTTTGCCATGGATTCAATATGAACTTTGAAGTCTCTCGCCAACGATCTTTGATCCTTTTTGCTTAATATTACCACTTTAATTTATTTTAAATAATTTCTCTGAAGGAAATTGAAATTGTGATCTAGCAGATCCACCAACTTCTAATTAAATTACATTTTCTGCAAAATTTTTTAAAGGCAAAAGGCATGAAGGGCTTTGCCATGGATTCAATATGAACTTTGAAGTCTCTCGCCAACGATCTTTGATCCTTTTTGCATAATATTACCACTTTAATTTATTTTAAATAATTTCTCTGAAGGAAATTGAAATATTGATCTAGCAGATCAACCAACTTCTAATTAAATTACATTTTCTGCAAAATTTCTTAAAGGCAAAAGGCATGAAGGGCTTTGCCATGGATTCAATATGAACTTTGAAGTCTCTCGCCAACGATCTTTGATCCTTTTTGCTTAATATTACCACTTTAATTTATTTTAAATAATTTCTCTGAAGGAAATTGAAATTGTGATCTAGCAGATCCACCAACTTCTAATTAAATTACATTTTCTGCAAAATTTCTTAAAGGCAAAAGGCATGAAGGGCTTTGCCATGGATTCAATATGAACATTGAAGTCTCTCGCCAACGATCTTTGATCCCTTTTGCATAATATTACCACTTTAATTTATTTTAAATAATTTCTCTGAAGGAAATTAAAATATTGATCTAGCAGATCCACCAACTTCTAATTAAATTACATTTTCTGCAAAATTTCTTAAAGGCAAAAGGCATGAAGGGCTTTGCCATGGATTCAATATGAACTTTGAAGTCTCTCGCCAACTACCTTTGATCCTTTTTGCTTAATATTACCACTTTAATTTATTTTAAATTATTTCTCTGAAGGAAATTGAAATTGTGATCTAGCAGATCCATCAACTTCTAATTAAATTACATTTTCTGCAAAATTTCTTAAAAGCAAAAGGCATGAAGGGCTTTGCCATGGATTCAATATGAACTTTGAAGTCCCTCGCCAACGATCTTTGATCCTTTTTGCTTAATATTACCACTTTAATTTATTTTAAATAATTTCTCTGAAGGAAATTGAAATTGTGATCTAGCAGATCCACCAACTTCTAATTAAATTACATTTTCTGCAAAATTTCTTAAAGGCAAAAGGCATGAAGGGCTTTGCCATGGATTCAATATGAACATTGAAGTCTCTCGCCAACGATCTTTGATCCTTTTTGCTTAATATTACCACTTTAATTTATTTTAAATAATTTCTCTGAAGGAAATTGAAATTGTGATCTAGCAGATCCATCAACTTTTAATTAAATTACATTTTCTGCAAAATTTCTTAAAGGCAAAAGGCATGAAGCGCTTTGCCATGGATTCAATATGAACTTTGAAGTCTCTCGCCAACTACCTTTGATCCTTTTTGCTTAATATTACCACTTTAATTTATTTTAAATTATTTCTCTGAAGGAAATTAAAATATTGATCTAGCTGATCCACCAACTTCTAATTAAATTACATTTTCTGCAAAATTTCTTAAAGGCAAAAGGCATGAAGGGCTTTGCCATGGATTCAATATGAACTTTGAAGTCTCTCGCCAACTACCTTTGATCCTTTTTGCTTAATATTACCACTTTAATTTATTTTAAATAATTTCTCTGAAGGAAATTGAAATTGTGATCTAGCAGATCCATCAACTTTTAATTAAATTACATTTTCTGCAAAATTTCTTAAAGGCAAAAGGCATGAAGCGCTTTGCCATGGATTCAATATGAACATTGAAGTCTCTCGCCAACGATCTTTGATCCTTTTTGCATAATATTACCACTTTAATTTATTTTAAATAATTTCTCTGAAGGAAATTGAAATATTGATCTAGCAGATCAACCAACTTCTAATTAAATTACATTTTCTGCAAAATTTCTTAAAGGCAAAAGGCATGAAGGGCTTTGCCATGGATTCAATATGAACTTTGAAGTCTCTCGCCAACGATCTTTGATCCTTTTTGCTTAATATTACCACTTTAATTTATTTTAAATAATTTCTCTGAAGGAAATTGAAATTGTGATCTAGCAGATCCACCAACTTCTAATTAAATTACATTTTCTGCAAAATTTCTTAAAGGCAAAAGGCATGAAGGGCTTTGCCATGGATTCAATATGAACATTGAAGTCTCTCGCCAACGATCTTTGATCCTTTTTGCTTAATATTACCACTTTAATTTATTTTAAATAATTTCTCTGAAGGAAATTGAAATTGTGATCTAGCAGATCCATCAACTTTTAATTAAATTACATTTTCTGCAAAATTTCTTAAAGGCAAAAGGCATGAAGCGCTTTGCCATGGATTCAATATGAACATTGAAGTCTCTCGCCAACGATCTTTGATCCTTTTTGCATAATATTACCACTTTAATTTATTTTAAATAATTTCTCTGAAGGAAATTGAAATATTGATCTAGCAGATCAACCAACTTCTAATTAAATTACATTTTCTGCAAAATTTCTTAAAGGCAAAAGGCATGAAGGGCTTTGCCATGGATTCAATATGAACTTTGAAGTCTCTCGCCAACGATCTTTGATCCTTTTTGCTTAATATTACCACTTTAATTTATTTTAAATAATTTCTCTGAAGGAAATTGAAATTGTGATCTAGCAGATCCACCAACTTCTAATTAAATTACATTTTCTGCAAAATTTCTTAAAGGCAAAAGGCATGAAGGGCTTTGCCATGGATTCAATATGAACATTGAAGTCTCTCGCCAACGATCTTTGATCCTTTTTGCTTAATATTACCACTTTAATTTATTTTAAATAATTTCTCTGAAGGAAATTGAAATTGTGATCTAGCAGATCCATCAACTTTTAATTAAATTACATTTTCTGCAAAATTTCTTAAAGGCAAAAGGCATGAAGCGCTTTGCCATGGATTCAATATGAACTTTGAAGTCCCTCGCCAACGATCTTTGATCCTTTTTGCTTAATATTACCACTTTAATTTATTTTAAATAATTTCTCTGAAGGAAATTGAAATTGTGATCTAGCAGATCCACCAACTTCTAATTAAATTACATTTTCTGCAAAATTTCTTAAAGGCAAAAGGCATGAAGGGCTTTGCCATGGATTCAATATGAACATTGAAGTCTCTCGCCAACGATCTTTGATCCTTTTTGCTTAATATTACCACTTTAATTTATTTTAAATAATTTCTCTGAAGGAAATTGAAATTGTGATCTAGCAGATCCATCAACTTTTAATTAAATTACATTTTCTGCAAAATTTCTTAAAGGCAAAAGGCATGAAGCGCTTTGCCATGGATTCAATATGAACATTGAAGTCTCTCGCCAACGATCTTTGATCCTTTTTGCTTAATATTACCACTTTAATTTATTTTAAATAATTTCTCTGAAGGAAATTAAAATATTGATCTAGCAGATCCACCAACTTCTAATTAAATTACATTTTCTGCAAAATTTCTTTAAGGCAAAAGGCATGAAGGGCTTTGCCATGGATTCAATATGAACTTTGAAGTCTCTCGCCAACGACCTTTGATCCTTTTTGCTTAATATTACCACTTTAATTTATTTTAAATAATTTCTCTGAAGGAAATTGAAATATTGATCTAGCAGATCAACCAACTTCTAATTAAATTACATTTTCTGCAAAATTTCTTAAAGGCAAAAGGCATGAAGGGCTTTGCCATGGATTCAATATGAACTTTGAAGTCCCTCGCCAACGATCTTTGATCCTTTTTGCTTAATATTACGACTTTAATTTATTTTAAATAATTTCTCTGAAGGAAATTGAAATATTGAACTAGCAGATCCACCAACTTATAATTAAATTACATTTTCTGCAAAATTTCTTAAAGGCAAAAGGCATGAAGGGCTTTGCCATGGATTCAATATGAACTTTGAAGTCTCTCGCCAACGACCTTTGATCCTTTTTGCTTAATATTACCACTTTAATTTATTTTAAATAATTTCTCTGAAGGAAATTGAAATATTGAACTAGCAGATCCACCAACTTCTAATTAAATTACATTTTCTGCAAAATTTCTTAAAGGCAAAAGGCATGAAGGGCTTTGCCATGGATTCAATATGAACTTTGAAGTCTCTCGCCAACGATCTTTGATCCTTTTTGCTTAATATTACCACTTTAATTTATTAGGTGAGATTCTTAACAATCTCACCTACTATAATCCTAACAAAATTTCATGTCGTCCGATCGACCTCAAATTTGGCCAAAATGTGTTTCAGCACTTCCTGATCACGAATATATATGTGGCTAATTTACGTTCCCGGCCGGCCTTTGGAGCTTAATAGCTCCTAAACTAAAAAAGATATCGACTTGCGGTTTTCGGCAAAGGTTATATATCGGGTGAAAATTGCAACTTGGTGCATAGACCCCCCACCCTCCACCCCTCCTTCCGACATTTTGAAGACCCCCCTTTTTTTGTTTTCTCAATAGCTCCGCCCCTATGGCATTCAGCGGACTCAAATTTTAGTATGTTATAGCTGGGCCTTAGAGCTTTCCATCAATACCAAACTTAAGGTCCTCCGACCCCCCTGACCCGAGCTATAAGGGGCCAAAAAAAATTTCTTAAAATGGCCATAACTCCGGTTCTAATTGTCAGAATTTAAAAAGTGAGGGCTTTTTGGAAAGCTCTCGTGAAATGCCACTTCTCCTTCTAACATCGCAAGTTCATAAAACCACCGCTAGGGGTGCTTTTTTTAAAAAGAAAATTTTTAAATCTTAAAAGTTAAATAACTCAAAAATTCCATTGTGCATCGGGCTGAAAATTTAGTATGTTGTAGCCGTTGATTATACCTATCAAACAAAAAAAAACCTTAAGTCGATCCATAACCCCTGACCCGAGCTATAAGGGGTCAAAGTTCGAACATTGACCGGCCTCTATCTCCGGTTCTAACTAACATAGCGACCTAAATTTTACCTTTTTGGTTTCGTCTCGATGAGCACTTTCAGATGGAAGTTCAAAAAGTCACCACAGGTGGCGCTGTGATAGCGTCAAAATTCATCGAAATTCAAAGTCACTTTTCTCAAAAACGGTATTGTGCAAGTTAATGAAATTTTAGTATGTTGTAGTCCAGTCTAGGACGTTTCCAAAATGGTGCGTATGCGCACTGTGGTTTCAATAGAACCGGAGATATGAGGGGTCAAAGTTCACGAAATTCAAAAAATCATATCTCCGGTTCTATGTGACCGATTTTGATGAGTGAGGGCTTAAACGAAAGATCTCACCAAATGCTACAACTTTCTAGAATATTTGAACTTCGTGGGACAAACACCAGGGGCGCCACAGTCGAAAAACCAATTTCAATATCACATAACCTCAATTATCTCGACTGTCGCTGAACCGATTTTGATGATTACTTCAACATAATTGTAGAGCACATTTGTCTCTACATTTCGTCCATACATCATTTTCCGCTCAGACTACGCTATCACTCCGATTTTGCCGTTTAAGTGTGAAAAAATTGATTTTTCCCATAATAACGCTTTGAAATCACTCAGATGCCAATTTGACTGCCTCTACTCCACCAAGACACTTAAAATAGGGGTTTAAATGGAAAGTCCCGCAAAATACAACAATTCTTTGATTTAGTTGAAGTTCAACAAATGAACACTTGGGGCACTCTGGATGAAAAAACGAGTTAAGAAACAAAAAAACCTCGCTTGTCTTGGCTTCTGAGTAATCGATGAGTTCAAGTTCTACGGCAAAATTATAGAGTACATTCTGGTCTACATTTCACCCATATAACACTTTTCTGTCAGTTCATCCAAATCCTTGATATTTTGGTTTAAATACAAAATTTGTATAATTTCACGAATTTGATTCAAGATAACTGAATGGCGTCTCCCAACTTCAGCTCCAAATCGAATTTGCATGCACTCCGAGTTAGCTCACGTTAAGAATCTCACCTACATAAGCCGGTTAGGATTATCTGTCCCTTTTAAATAATTTCTCTGAAGGAAATTGAAATTGTGATCTAGCAGATCCACCAACTTCTAATTAAATTACATTTTCTGCAAAATTTCTTAAAGGCAAAAGGCATGAAGGGCTTTGCCATGGATTCAATATGAACTTTGAAGTCTCTCGCCAACGATCTTTGATCCTTTTTGCATAATATTACCACTTTAATTTATTTTAAATAATTTCTCTGAAGGAAATTGAAATTGTGATCTAGCAGATCCACCAACTTCTAATTAAATTACATTTTCTGCAAAATTTCTTAAAGGCAAAAGGCATGAAGGGCTTTGCCATGGATTCAATAAGAACCTTGAAGTCTCTCGCCAACGATCTTTGATCCTTTTTGCATAATATTACCACTTTAATTTATTTTAAATAATTTCTCTGAAGGAAATTAAAATATTGATCTAGCAGATCCACCAACTTCTAATTAAATTACATTTTCTGCAAAATTTCTTAAAGGCAAAAGGCATGAAGGGCTTTGCCATGGATTCAATATGAACTTTGAAGTCTCTCGCCAACTACCTTTGATCCTTTTTGCTTAATATTACCACTTTAATTTATTTTAAATTATTTCTCTGAAGGAAATTGAAATTGTGATCTAGCAGATCCATCAACTTCTAATTAAATTACATTTTCTGCAAAATTTCTTAAAGGCAAAAGGCATGAAGGGCTTTGCCATGGATTCAATATGAACTTTGAAGTCCCTCGCCAACGATCTTTGATCCTTTTTGCTTAATATTACCACTTTAATTTATTTTAAATAATTTCTCTGAAGGAAATTGAAATTGTGATCTAGCAGATCCACCAACTTCTAATTAAATTACATTTTCTGCAAAATTTCTTAAAGGCAAAAGGCATGAAGGGCTTTGCCATGGATTCAATATGAACTTTGAAGTCTCTCGCCAACGATCTTTGATCCTTTTTGCTTAATATTACCACTTTAATTTATTTTAAATTATTTCTCTGAAGGAAATTGAAATTGTGATCTAGCAGATCCATCAACTTCTAATTAAATTACATTTTCTGCAAAATTTCTTAAAGGCAAAAGGCATGAAGGGCTTTGCCATGGATTCAATATGAACTTTGAAGTCTCTCGCCAACGATCTTTGATCATTTTTGCTTAATATTACCACTTTAATTTATTTTAAATAATTTCTCTGAAGGAAATTGAAATATTGATCTAGCAGATCCATCAACTTCTAATTAAATTACATTTTCTGCAAAATTTCTTAAAGGCAAAAGGCATGAAGGGCTTTGCCATGGATTCAATATGAACTTTGAAGTCCCTCGCCAACGATCTTTGATCCTTTTTGCTTAATATTACGACTTTAATTTATTTTAAATAATTTCTCTGAAGGAAATTGAAATATTGAACTAGCAGATCCACCAACTTATAATTAAATTACATTTTCTGCAAAATATCTTAAAGGTAAAAGGCATGAAGGGCTTTGCCATGGATTCAATATGAACTTTGAAGTCTCTCGCCAACGATCTTTGATCCTTTTTGCATAATATTACCACTTTAATTTATTTTAAATAATTTCTCTGAAGGAAATTGAAATTGTGATCTAGCAGATCCACCAACTTCTAATTAAATTACATTTTCTGCAAAATTTCTTAAAGGCAAAAGGCATGAAGGGCTTTGCCATGGATTCAATAAGAACCTTGAAGTCTCTCGCCAACGATCTTTGATCCTTTTTGCTTAATATTACCACTTTAATTTATTTTAAATAATTTCTCTGAAGGAAATTAAAATATTGATCTAGCAGATCCACCAACTTCTAATTAAATTACATTTTCTGCAAAATTTCTTAAAGGCAAAAGGCATGAAGGGCTTTGCCATGGATTCAATATGAACTTTGAAGTCTCTCGCCAACGATCTTTGATCCTTTTTGCTTAATATTATGACTTTAATTTATTTTAAATAATTTCTCTGAAGGAAATTGAAATTGTGATCTAGCAGATCCACCAACTTCTAATTAAATTACATTTTCTGCAAAATTTCTTAAAGGCAAAAGGCATGAAGGGCTTTACCATGGATTCAATATGAATTTTAAAGTCTCTCGCCAACGATCTTTGATCCTTTTTGCATAATATTACCACTTTAATTTATTTTAAATAATTTCTCTGAAGGAAATTGAAATTGTGATCTAGCAGATCCAACAACTTCTAATTAAATTACATTTTCTGTAAAATTTCTTAAAGGCAAAAGGCATGAAGGGCTTTGCCATGGATTCAATATGAACTTTGAAGTCTCTCGCCAACGATCTTTGATCCTTTTTGCTTAATATTACCACTTTAATTTATTTTAAATAATTTCTCTGAAGGAAATTGAAATTGTGATCTAGCAGATCCATCAACTTCTAATTAAATTACATTTTCTGCAAAATTTCTTAAAGGCAAATGGCATGAAGGGCTTTGCCATGGATTCAATATGAACTTTGAAGTCTCTCGCCAACGATCTTTGATCCTTTTTGCTTAATATTACGACTTTAATTTATTTTAAATAATTTCTCTGAAGGAAATTGAAATTGTGATCTAGCAGATCCACCAACTTCTAATTAAATTACATTTTCTGCAAAATTTCTTAAAGGCAAAAGGCATGAAGGGCTTTGCCATGGATTCAATATGACCTTTGAAGTCTCTCGCCAACGATCTTTGATCCTTTTTGCTTAATATTACCACTTTAATTTATTTTAAATAATTTCTCTGAAGGAAATTGAAATATTGATCTAGCAGATCAACCAACTTCTAATTAAATTACATTTTCTGCAAAATTTCTTAAAGGCAAAAGGCATGAAGGGCTTTTCCATGGATTCAATATGAACTTTGAAGTCCCTCGCCAACGATCTTTTTGCTTAATATTACGACTTTAATTTATTTTAAATAATTTCTCTGAAGGAAATTGAAATATTGAACTAGCAGATCCACCAACTTATAATTAAATTACATTTTCTGCAAAATTTCTTAAAGGCAAAAGGCATGAAGGGCTTTGCCATGGATTCAATATGAACTTTGAAGTCTCTCGCCAACGATCTTTGATCCTTTTTGCATAATATTACCACTTTAATTTATTTTAAATAATTTCTCTGAAGGAAATTGAAATTGTGATCTAGCAGATCCACCAACTTCTAATTAAATTACATTTTCTGCAAAATTTCTTAAAGGCAAAAGGCATGAAGGGCTTTGCCATGGATTCAATATGAACATTGAAGTCTCTCGCCAACGATCTTTGATCCTTTTTGCTTAATATTACCACTTTAATTTATTTTAAATAATTTCTCTGAAGGAAATTGAAATTGTGATCTAGCAGATCCAACAAATTCTAATTAAATTACATTTTCTGCAAAATTTCTTAAAGGCAAAAGGCATGAAGGGCTTTGCCATGGATTCAATATGAACTTTGAAGTCTCTCGCCAACGATCTTTGATCCTTTTTGCATAATATTACCACTTTAATTTATTTTAAATAATTTCTCTGAAGGAAATTGAAATTGTGATCTAGCAGATCCACCAACTTCTAATTAAATTACATTTTCTGCAAAATTTCTTAAAGGCAAAAGGCATGAAGGGCTTTGCCATGGATTCAATAAGAACCTTGAAGTCTCTCGCCAACGATCTTTGATCCTTTTTGCATAATATTACCACTTTAATTTATTTTAAATAATTTCTCTGAAGGAAATTAAAATATTGATCTAGCAGATCCACCAACTTCTAATTAAATTACATTTTCTGCAAAATTTCTTAAAGGCAAAAGGCATGAAGGGCTTTGCCATGGATTCAATATGAACTTTGAAGTCTCTTGCCAACGATCTTTGATCCTTTTTGCTTAATATTATGACTTTAATTTATTTTAAATAATTTCTCTGAAGGAAATTGAAATTGTGATCTAGCAGATCCACCAACTTCTAATTAAATTACATTTTCTGCAAAATTTCTTAAAGGCAAAAGGCATGAAGGGCTTTACCATGGATTCAATATGAACTTTGAAGTCTCTCGCCAACGATCCTTTTGCCTAATATTACCACTTTAATTTATTTTAAATTATTTCTCTGAAGGAAATTGAAATTGTGATCTAGCAGATCCATCAACTTCTAATTAAATTACATTTTCTGCAAAATTTCTTAAAGGCAAAAGGCATGAAGGGCTTTGCCATGGATTCAATATGAACTTTGAAGTCCCTCGCCAACGATCTTTGATCCTTTTTGCTTAATATTACCACTTTAATTTATTTTAAATAATTTCTCTGAAGGAAATTGAAATTGTGATCTAGCAGATCCACCAACTTCTAATTAAATTACATTTTCTGCAAAATTTCTTAAAGGCAAAAGGCATGAAGGGCTTTGCCATGGATTCAATATGAACTTTGAAGTCTCTCGCCAACGATCTTTGATCCTTTTTGCATAATATTACCACTTTAATTTATTTTAAATAATTTCTCTGAAGGAAATTGAAATTGTGATCTAGCAGATCCAACAACTTCTAATTAAATTACATTTTCTGTAAAATTTCTTAAAGGCAAAAGGCATGAAGGGCTTTGCCATGGATTCAATATGAACTTTGAAGTCTCTCGCCAACGATCTTTGATCCTTTTTGCTTAATATTACCACTTTAATTTATTTTAAATAATTTCTCGGAAGGAAATTGAAATTGTGATCTAGCAGATCCATCAACTTCTAATTAAATTACATTTTCTGCAAAATTTCTTAAAGGCAAAAGGCATGAAGGGCTTTGCCATGGATTCAATATGAACTTTGAAGTCTCTCGCCAACGATCTTTGATCCTTTTTGCTTAGTATTACGACTTTAATTTATTTTAAATAATTTCTCTGAAGGAAATTGAAATTGTGATCTAGCAGATCCACCAACTTCTAATTAAATTACATTTTCTGCAAAATTTCTTAAAGGCAAAAGGCATGAAGGGCTTTGCCATGGATTCAATATGAACATTGAAGTCTCTCGCCAACGATCTTTGATCCTTTTTGCTTAATATTACGACTTTAATTTATTTTAAATAATTTCTCTGAAGGAAATTGAAATTGTGATCTAGCAGATCCATCAACTTCTAATTAAATTACATTTTCTGCAAAATTTCTTAAAGGCAAAAGGCATGAAGGGCTTTGCCATGGATTCAATATGAACTTTGAAGTCTCTCGCCAACGATCTTTGATCCTTTTTGCTTAATATTACCACTTTAATTTATTTTAAATAATTTCTCTGAAGGAAATTGAAATATTGATCTAGCAGATCAACCAACTTCTAATTAAATTACATTTTCTGCAAAATTTCTTAAAGGCAAAAGGCATGAAGGGCTTTGCCATGGATTCAATATGAACTTTGAAGTCTCTCGCCAACGATCTTTGATCCTTTTTGCATAATATTACCACTTTAATTTATTTTAAATAATTTCTCTGAAGGAAATTGAAATTGTGATCTAGCAGATCCACCAACTTCTAATTAAATTACATTTTCTGCAAAATTTCTTAAACGCAAAAGGCATGAAGGGCTTTGCCATGGATTCAATATGAACTTTGAAGTCTCTCGCCAACGATCTTTGATCCTTTTTGCATAATATTACCACTTTAATTTATTTTAAATAATTTCTCTGAAGGAAATTGAAATTGTGATCTAGCAGATCCACCAACTTCTAATTAAATTACATTTTCTGCAAAATTTCTTAAAGGCAAAAGGCATGAAGGGCTTTGCCATGGATTCAATATGAACTTTGAAGTCTCTCGCCAACGATCTTTGATCCTTTTTGCTTAATATTACCACTTTAATTTATTTTAAATAATTTCTCTGAAGGAAATTGAAATTGTGATCTAGCAGATCAACCAACTTCTAATTAAATTACATTTTCTGCAAAATTTCTTAAAGGCAAAAGGCATGAAGGGCTTTGCCATGGATTCAATATGAACTTTGAAGTCCCTCGCCAACGATCTTTGATCCTTTTTGCTTAATATTACCACTTTAATTTATTTTAAATAATTTCTCTGAAGGAAATTGAAAAATTGAACTAGCAGATCCACCAACTTCTAATTAAATTACATTTTCTGCAAAATTTCTTAAAGGCAAAAGGCATGAAGGGCTTTGCCATGGATTCAATATGAACTTTGAAGTCTCTCGCCAACGATCTTTGATCCTTTTTGCTTAATATTACCACTTTAATTTATTTTAAATAATTTCTCTGAAGGAAATTGAAATTGTGATCTAGCAGATCCACCAACTTCTAATTAAATTACATTTTCTGCAAAATTTCTTAAAGGCAAAAGGCATGAAGGGCTTTGCCATGGATTCAATATGAACTTTGAAGTCTCTCGCCAACGATCTTTGATCCTTTTTGCATAATATTACCACTTTAATTTATTTTAAATAATTTCTCTGAAGGAAATTGAAATTGTGGACTAGCAGATCCACCAACTTCTAATTAAATTACATTATCTGCAAAATTTCTTAAAGGCAAAAGGCATGAAGGGCTTTGCCATGGATTCAATATGAACTTTGAAGTCCCTCGCCAACGATCTTTGATCCTTTTTGCTTAATATTACCACTTTAATTTATTTTAAATAATTTCTCTGAAGGAAATTGAAATATTGATCTAGCAGATCCACCAACTTCTAATTAAATTACATTTTCTGCAAAATTTCTTAAAGGCAAAAGGCATGAAGGGCTTTGCCATGGATTCAATATGAACTTTGAAGTCTCTCGCCAACGATCTTTGATCCTTTTTGCTTAGTATTACGACTTTAATTTATTTTAAATAATTTCTCTGAAGGAAATTGAAATTGTGATCTAGCAGATCCACCAACTTCTAATTAAATTACATTTTCTGCAAAATTTCTTAAAGGCAAAAGGCATGAAGGGCTTTGCCATGGATTCAATATGAACTTTGAAGTCTCTCGCCAACGATCTTTGATCCTTTTTGCTTAATATTACCACTTTAATTTATTTTAAATAATTTCTCTGAAGGAAATTGAAATTGTGATCTAGCAGATCCACCAACTTCTAATTAAATTACATTTTCTGCAAAATTTCTTAAAGGCAAAAGGCATGAAGGGCTTTGCCATGGATTCAATATGAACTTTGAAGTCTTCTAATTAAATTACTCGCCAACGATCTTTGATCCTTTTTGCTTAATATTACCACTTTAATTTATTTTAAATAATTTCTCTGAAGGAAATTGAAATATTGATCTAGCAGATCCACCAACTTCTAATTAAATTACAGTTTCTGCAAAATTTCTTAAAGGCAAAAGGCATGAAGGGCTTTGCCATGGATTCAATATGAACTTTGAAGTCTCTCGCCAACTGAAGGAAATTGAAATTGTGATCTTTGATCCTTTTTGCTTAATATTACGACTTTAATTTATTTTAAATAATTTCTCTGAAGGAAATTGAAATTGTGATCTAGCAGATCCACCAACTTCTAATTAAATTACATTTTCTGCAAAATTTCTTAAAGGCAAAAGGCATGAAGGGCTTTGCCATGGATTCAATATGAACTATTGAAGTCTCTCGCCAACGATCTTTGATCCTTTTTGCATAATATTACCACTTTAATTTATTTTAAATAATTTCTCTGAAGGAAATTGAAATTGTGATCTAGCAGATCCACCAACTTCTAATTAAATTACATTTTCTGCAAAATTTCTTAAAGGCAAAAGGCATGAAGGGCTTTGCCATGGATTCAATATGAACTTTGAAGTCTCTCGCCAACGATCTTTGATCCTTTTTGCTTAATATTACCACTTTAATTTATTTTAAATAATTTCTCTGAAGGAAATTGAAATTGTGATCTAGCAGATCCACCAACTTCTAATTAAATTACATTTTCTGCAAAATTTCTTAAAGGCAAAAGGCATGAAGGGCTTTGCCATGGATTCAATATGAACTTTGAAGTCTCTCGCCAACGATCTTTGATCCTTTTTGCATAATATTACCACTTTAATTTATTTTAAATAATTTCTCTGAAGGAAATTGAAATTGTGATCTAGCAGATCCATCAACTTCTAATTAAATTACATTTTCTGCAAAATTTCTTAAAGGCAAAAGGCATGAAGGGCTTTGCCATGGATTCAATATGAACTTTGAAGTCTCTCGCTAACGATCTTTGATCCTTTTTGCTTAATATTACCACTTTAATTTATTTTAAATAATTTCTCTGAAGGAAATTGAAATTGTGATCTAGCAGATCCACCAACTTCTAATTAAATTACATTTTCTGCAAAATTTCTTAAAGGCAAAAGGCATGAAGGGCTTTGCCATGGATTCAATATGAACTTTGAAGTCTCTCGCCAACGATCTTTGATCCTTTTTGCTTAATATTACCACTTTAATTTATTTTAAATAATTTCTCTGAAGGAAATTGAAATTGTGATCTAGCAGATCCACCAACTTCTAATTAAATTACATTTTCTGCAAAATTTCTTAAAGGCAAAAGGTATGAAGGGCTTTGCCATGGATTCAATATGAACTTTGAAGTCCCTCGCCAACGATCTTTGATCCTTTTTGCTTAGTATTACGACTTTAATTTATTTTAAATAATTTCTCTGAAGGAAATTGAAATTGTGATCTAGCAGATCCACCAACTTCTAATTAAATTACATTTTCTGCAAAATTTCTTAAAGGCAAAAGGCATGAAGGGCTTTGCCATGGATTCAATATGAACTTTGAAGTCTCTCGCCAACGATCTTTGATCCTTTTTGCTTAATATTACGACTTTAATTTATTTTAAATAATTTCTCTGAAGGAAATTGAAATTGTGATCTAGCAGATCCACCAACTTCTAATTAAATTACATTTTCTGCAAAATTTCTTAAAGGCAAAAGGCATGAAGGGCTTTGCCATGGATTCAATATGAACTTTGAAGTCTCTCGCCAACGATCTTTGATCCTTTTTGCTTAATATTACCACTTTAATTTATTTTAAATAATTTCTCTGAAGGAAATTGAAATATTGAACTAGCAGATCAACCAACTTCTAATTAAATTACATTTTCTGCAAAATTTCTTAAAGGCAAAAGGCATGAAGGGCTTTGCCATGGATTCAATATGAACTTTGAAGTCCCTCGCCAACGATCTTTTTGCTTAATATTACGACTTTAATTTATTTTAAATAATTTCTCTGAAGGAAATTGAAATATTGAACTAGCAGATCCACCAACTTATAATTAAATTACATTTTCTGCAAAATTTCTTAAAGGCAAAAGGCATGAAGGGCTTTGCCATGGATTCAATATGAACTTTGAAGTCTCTCGCCAACGATCTTTGATCCTTTTTGCATAATATTACCACTTTAATTTATTTTAAATAATTTCTCTGAAGGAAATTGAAATTGTGATCTAGCAGATCCATCAACTTCTAATTAAATTACATTTTCTGCAAAATTTCTTAAAGGCAAAAGGTATGAAGGGCTTTGCCATGGATTCAATATGAACTTTGAAGTCCCTCGCCAACGATCTTTTTGCTTAATATTACGACTTTAATTTATTTTAAATAATTTCTCTGAAGGAAATTGAAATATTGAACTAGCAGATCCACCAACTTATAATTAAATTACATTTTCTGCAAAATTTCTTAAAGGCAAAAGGCATGAAGGGCTTTGCCATGGATTCAATATGAACTTTGAAGTCTCTCGCCAACGATCTTTGATCCTTTTTGCTTAATATTACCACTTTAATTTATTTTAAATAATTTCTCGGAAGGAAATTGAAATTGTGATCTAGCAGATCCATCAACTTCTAATTAAATTACATTTTCTGCAAAATTTCTTAAAGGCAAAAGGCATGAAGGGCTTTGCCATGGATTCAATATGAACTTTGAAGTCTCTCGCCAACGATCTTTGATCCTTTTTGCTTAGTATTACGACTTTAATTTATTTTAAATAATTTCTCTGAAGGAAATTGAAATTGTGATCTAGCAGATCAACCAACTTCTAATTAAATTACATTTTCTGCAAAATTTCTTAAAGGCAAAAGGCATGAAGGGCTTTGCCATGGATTCAATATGAACTTTGAAGTCTCTCGCCAACGATCTTTGATCCTTTTTGCTTAATATTACCACTTTAATTTATTTTAAATAATTTCTCTGAAGGAAATTGAAATTGTGATCTAGCAGATCCATCAACTTCTAATTAAATTACATTTTCTGCAAAATTTCTTAAAGGCAAAAGGCATGAAGGGCTTTGCCATGGATTCAATATGAACTTTGAAGTCTCTCGCCAACGATCTTTGATCCTTT
The DNA here is from genome assembly GCF_024763615.1 of Phlebotomus papatasi. Taxonomy (NCBI): domain Eukaryota; kingdom Metazoa; phylum Arthropoda; class Insecta; order Diptera; family Psychodidae; genus Phlebotomus; species Phlebotomus papatasi. The sequence goes on from NW_026604411.1 coordinate 263,493, forward strand.
TTGCTTAGTATTACGACTTTAATTTATTTTAAATAATTTCTCTGAAGGAAATTGAAATTGTGATCTAGCAGATCCACCAACTTCTAATTAAATTACATTTTCTGCAAAATTTCTTAAAGGCAAAAGGCATGAAGGGCTTTGCCATGGATTCAATATGAACTTTGAAGTCTCTCGCCAACGATCTTTGATCCTTTTTGCTTAATATTACCACTTTAATTTATTTTAAATAATTTCTCTGAAGGAAATTGAAATTGTGATCTAGCAGATCCATCAACTTCTAATTAAATTACATTTTCTGCAAAATTTCTTAAAGGCAAAAGGCATGAAGGGCTTTGCCATGGATTCAATATGAACTTTGAAGTCTCTCGCCAACGATCTTTGATCCTTTTTGCTTAATATTACCACTTTAATTTATTTTAAATAATTTCTCTGAAGGAAATTGAAATATTGATCTAGCAGATCAACCAACTTCTAATTAAATTACATTTTCTGCAAAATTTCTTAAAGGCAAAAGGCATGAAGGGCTTTGCCATGGATTCAATATGAACTTTGAAGTCCCTCGCCAACGATCTTTTTGCTTAATATTACGACTTTAATTTATTTTAAATAATTTCTCTGAAGGAAATTGAAATATTGAACTAGCAGATCCACCAACTTATAATTAAATTACATTTTCTGCAAAATTTCTTAAAGGCAAAAGGCATGAAGGGCTTTGCCATGGATTCAATATGAACTTTGAAGTCTCTCGCCAACGATCTTTGATCCTTTTTGCTTAATATTACCACTTTAATTTATTTTAAATAATTTCTCGGAAGGAAATTGAAATTGTGATCTAGCAGATCCATCAACTTCTAATTAAATTACATTTTCTGCAAAATTTCTTAAAGGCAAAAGGCATGAAGGGCTTTGCCATGGATTCAATATGAACTTTGAAGTCTCTCGCCAACGATCTTTGATCCTTTTTGCTTAATATTACGACTTTAATTTATTTTAAATAATTTCTCTGAAGGAAATTGAAATTGTGATCTAGCAGATCCATCAACTTCTAATTAAATTACATTTTCTGCAAAATTTCTTAAAGGCAAAAGGCATGAAGGGCTTTGCCATGGATTCAATATGAACTTTGAAGTCTCTCGCCAACGATCTTTGATCCTTTTTGCTTAATATTACCACTTTAATTTATTTTAAATAATTTCTCTGAAGGAAATTGAAATTGTGATCTAGCAGATCCATCAACTTCTAATTAAATTACATTTTCTGCAAAATTTCTTAAAGGCAAAAGGCATGAAGGGCTTTGCCATGGATTCAATATGAACTTTGAAGTCTCTCGCCAACGATCTTTGATCCTTTTTGCTTAATATTACCACTTTAATTTATTTTAAATAATTTCTCTGAAGGAAATTGAAATATTGATCTAGCAGATCAACCAACTTCTAATTAAATTACATTTTCTGCAAAATTTCTTAAAGGCAAAAGGCATGAAGGGCTTTGCCATGGATTCAATATGAACTTTGAAGTCCCTCGCCAACGATCTTTTTGCTTAATATTACGACTTTAATTTATTTTAAATAATTTCTCTGAAGGAAATTGAAATATTGAACTAGCAGATCCACCAACTTATAATTAAATTACATTTTCTGCAAAATTTCTTAAAGGCAAAAGGCATGAAGGGCTTTGCCATGGATTCAATATGAACTTTGAAGTCTCTCGCCAACGATCTTTGATCCTTTTTGCTTAATATTACCACTTTAATTTATTTTAAATAATTTCTCGGAAGGAAATTGAAATTGTGATCTAGCAGATCCATCAACTTCTAATTAAATTACATTTTCTGCAAAATTTCTTAAAGGCAAAAGGCATGAAGGGCTTTGCCATGGATTCAATATGAACTTTGAAGTCTCTCGCCAACGATCTTTGATCCTTTTTGCTTAGTATTACGACTTTAATTTATTTTAAATAATTTCTCTGAAGGAAATTGAAATTGTGATCTAGCAGATCCACCAACTTCTAATTAAATTACATTTTCTGCAAAATTTCTTAAAGGCAAAAGGCATGAAGGGCTTTGCCATGGATTCAATATGAACTTTGAAGTCTCTCGCCAACGATCTTTGATCCTTTTTGCTTAATATTACCACTTTAATTTATTTTAAATAATTTCTCTGAAGGAAATTGAAATTGTGATCTAGCAGATCCATCAACTTCTAATTAAATTACATTTTCTGCAAAATTTCTTAAAGGCAAAAGGCATGAAGGGCTTTGCCATGGATTCAATATGAACTTTGAAGTCTCTCGCCAACGATCTTTGATCCTTTTTGCTTAATATTACCACTTTAATTTATTTTAAATAATTTCTCTGAAGGAAATTGAAATTGTGATCTAGCAGATCCATCAACTTCTAATTAAATTACATTTTCTGCAAAATTTCTTAAAGGCAAAAGGCATGAAGGGCTTTGCCATGGATTCAATATGAACTTTGAAGTCTCTCGCCAACGATCTTTGATCCTTTTTGCTTAATATTACCACTTTAATTTATTTTAAATAATTTCTCTGAAGGAAATTGAAATATTGATCTAGCAGATCAACCAACTTCTAATTAAATTACATTTTCTGCAAAATTTCTTAAAGGCAAAAGGCATGAAGGGCTTTGCCATGGATTCAATATGAACTTTGAAGTCCCTCGCCAACGATCTTTTTGCTTAATATTACGACTTTAATTTATTTTAAATAATTTCTCTGAAGGAAATTGAAATTGTGATCTAGCAGATCCACCAACTTCTAATTAAATTACATTTTCTGCAAAATTTCTTAAACGCAAAAGGCATGAAGGGCTTTGCCATGGATTCAATATGAACTTTGAAGTCTCTCGCCAACGATCTTTGATCCTTTTTGCTTAATATTACCACTTTAATTTATTTTAAATAATTTCTCGGAAGGAAATTGAAATTGTGATCTAGCAGATCCATCAACTTCTAATTAAATTACATTTTCTGCAAAATTTCTTAAAGGCAAAAGGCATGAAGGGCTTTGCCATGGATTCAATATGAACTTTGAAGTCTCTCGCCAACGATCTTTGATCCTTTTTGCTTAGTATTACGACTTTAATTTATTTTAAATAATTTCTCTGAAGGAAATTGAAATTGTGATCTAGCAGATCCACCAACTTCTAATTAAATTACATTTTCTGCAAAATTTCTTAAAGGCAAAAGGCATGAAGGGCTTTGCCATGGATTCAATATGAACTTTGAAGTCTCTCGCCAACGATCTTTGATCCTTTTTGCTTAATATTACCACTTTAATTTATTTTAAATAATTTCTCTGAAGGAAATTGAAATTGTGATCTAGCAGATCCATCAACTTCTAATTAAATTACATTTTCTGCAAAATTTCTTAAAGGCAAAAGGCATGAAGGGCTTTGCCATGGATTCAATATGAACTTTGAAGTCTCTCGCCAACGATCTTTGATCCTTTTTGCTTAATATTACCACTTTAATTTATTTTAAATAATTTCTCTGAAGGAAATTGAAATATTGATCTAGCAGATCAACCAACTTCTAATTAAATTACATTTTCTGCAAAATTTCTTAAAGGCAAAAGGCATGAAGGGCTTTGCCATGGATTCAATATGAACTTTGAAGTCCCTCGCCAACGATCTTTTTGCTTAATATTACGACTTTAATTTATTTTAAATAATTTCTCTGAAGGAAATTGAAATATTGAACTAGCAGATCCACCAACTTATAATTAAATTACATTTTCTGCAAAATTTCTTAAAGGCAAAAGGCATGAAGGGCTTTGCCATGGATTCAATATGAACTTTGAAGTCTCTCGCCAACGATCTTTGATCCTTTTTGCATAATATTACCACTTTAATTTATTTTAAATAATTTCTCTGAAGGAAATTGAAATTGTGATCTAGCAGATCCACCAACTTCTAATTAAATTACATTTTCTGCAAAATTTCTTAAACGCAAAAGGCATGAAGGGCTTTGCCATGGATTCAATATGAACTTTGAAGTCTCTCGCCAACGATCTTTGATCCTTTTTGCATAATATTACCACTTTAATTTATTTTAAATAATTTCTCTGAAGGAAATTGAAATTGTGATCTAGCAGATCCACCAACTTCTAATTAAATTACATTTTCTGCAAAATTTCTTAAAGGCAAAAGGCATGAAGGGCTTTGCCATGGATTCAATATGAACTTTGAAGTCTCTCGCCAACGATCTTTGATCCTTTTTGCTTAATATTACCACTTTAATTTATTTTAAATAATTTCTCTGAAGGAAATTGAAATTGTGATCTAGCAGATCAACCAACTTCTAATTAAATTACATTTTCTGCAAAATTTCTTAAAGGCAAAAGGCATGAAGGGCTTTGCCATGGATTCAATATGAACTTTGAAGTCCCTCGCCAACGATCTTTGATCCTTTTTGCTTAATATTACCACTTTAATTTATTTTAAATAATTTCTCTGAAGGAAATTGAAAAATTGAACTAGCAGATCCACCAACTTCTAATTAAATTACATTTTCTGCAAAATTTCTTAAAGGCAAAAGGCATGAAGGGCTTTGCCATGGATTCAATATGAACTTTGAAGTCTCTCGCCAACGATCTTTGATCCTTTTTGCTTAATATTACCACTTTAATTTATTTTAAATAATTTCTCTGAAGGAAATTGAAATTGTGATCTAGCAGATCCACCAACTTCTAATTAAATTACATTTTCTGCAAAATTTCTTAAAGGCAAAAGGCATGAAGGGCTTTGCCATGGATTCAATATGAACTTTGAAGTCTCTCGCCAACGATCTTTGATCCTTTTTGCATAATATTACCACTTTAATTTATTTTAAATAATTTCTCTGAAGGAAATTGAAATTGTGGACTAGCAGATCCACCAACTTCTAATTAAATTACATTATCTGCAAAATTTCTTAAAGGCAAAAGGCATGAAGGGCTTTGCCATGGATTCAATATGAACTTTGAAGTCCCTCGCCAACGATCTTTGATCCTTTTTGCTTAATATTACCACTTTAATTTATTTTAAATAATTTCTCTGAAGGAAATTGAAATATTGATCTAGCAGATCCACCAACTTCTAATTAAATTACAGTTTCTGCAAAATTTCTTAAAGGCAAAAGGCATGAAGGGCTTTGCCATGGATTCAATATGAACTTTGAAGTCTCTCGCCAACGATCTTTGATCCTTTTTGCTTAGTATTACGACTTTAATTTATTTTAAATAATTTCTCTGAAGGAAATTGAAATTGTGATCTAGCAGATCCACCAACTTCTAATTAAATTACATTTTCTGCAAAATTTCTTAAAGGCAAAAGGCATGAAGGGCTTTGCCATGGATTCAATATGAACTTTGAAGTCTCTCGCCAACGATCTTTGATCCTTTTTGCTTAATATTACGACTTTAATTTATTTTAAATAATTTCTCTGAAGGAAATTGAAATTGTGATCTAGCAGATCCACCAACTTCTAATTAAATTACATTTTCTGCAAAATTTCTTAAAGGCAAAAGGCATGAAGGGCTTTGCCATGGATTCAATATGAACTTTGAAGTCTCTCGCCAACGATCTTTGATCCTTTTTGCTTAATATTACGACTTTAATTTATTTTAAATAATTTCTCTGAAGGAAATTGAAATTGTGATCTAGCAGATCCATCAACCTCTAATTAAATTACATTTTCTGCAAAATTTCTTAAAGGCAAAAGGCATGAAGGGCTTTGCCATGGATTCAATATGAACTTTGAAGTCTCTCGCCAACGATCTTTGATCCTTTTTGCTTAATATTACCACTTTAATTTATTTTAAATAATTTCTCTGAAGGAAATTGAAATATTGAACTAGCAGATCAACCAACTTCTAATTAAATTACATTTTCTGCAAAATTTCTTAAAGGCAAAAGGCATGAAGGGCTTTGCCATGGATTCAATATGAACTTTGAAGTCCCTCGCCAACGATCTTTTTGCTTAATATTACGACTTTAATTTATTTTAAATAATTTCTCTGAAGGAAATTGAAATATTGAACTAGCAGATCCACCAACTTATAATTAAATTACATTTTCTGCAAAATTTCTTAAAGGCAAAAGGCATGAAGGGCTTTGCCATGGATTCAATATGAACTTTGAAGTCTCTCGCCAACGATCTTTGATCCTTTTTGCATAATATTACCACTTTAATTTATTTTAAATAATTTCTCTGAAGGAAATTGAAATTGTGATCTAGCAGATCCACCAACTTCTAATTAAATTACATTTTCTGCAAAATTTCTTAAAGGCAAAAGGCATGAAGGGCTTTGCCATGGATTCAATATGAACATTGAAGTCTCTCGCCAACGATCTTTGATCCTTTTTGCTTAATATTACCACTTTAATTTATTTTAAATAATTTCTCTGAAGGAAATTGAAATTGTGATCTAGCAGATCCACCAACTTCTAATTAAATTACATTTTCTGCAAAATTTCTTAAAGGCAAAAGGCATGAAGGGCTTTGCCATGGATTCAATATGAACTTTGAAGTCTCTCGCCAACGATCTTTGATCCTTTTTGCATAATATTACCACTTTAATTTATTTTAAATAATTTCTCTGAAGGAAATTGAAATTGTGATCTAGCAGATCCATCAACTTCTAATTAAATTACATTTTCTGCAAAATTTCTTAAAGGCAAAAGGCATGAAGGGCTTTGCCATGGATTCAATATGAACTTTGAAGTCTCTCGCTAACGATCTTTGATCCTTTTTGCTTAATATTACCACTTTAATTTATTTTAAATAATTTCTCTGAAGGAAATTGAAATTGTGATCTAGCAGATCCACCAACTTCTAATTAAATTACATTTTCTGCAAAATTTCTTAAAGGCAAAAGGCATGAAGGGCTTTGCCATGGATTCAATATGAACATTGAAGTCTCTCGCCAACGATCTTTGATCCTTTTTGCTTAATATTACCACTTTAATTTATTTTAAATAATTTCTCTGAAGGAAATTGAAATTGTGATCTAGCAGATCCACCAACTTCTAATTAAATTACATTTTCTGCAAAATTTCTTAAAGGCAAAAGGTATGAAGGGCTTTGCCATGGATTCAATATGAACTTTGAAGTCCCTCGCCAACGATCTTTGATCCTTTTTGCATAATATTACCACTTTAATTTATTTTAAATAATTTCTCTGAAGGAAATTGGAATAGTGATCTGGCAGATCCACCAACGTCTAATTACATTAAATTTTCTGCAAAATTTCTTAAAGGCAAAAGGCATGAAGGGCTTTGCCATGGATTCAATATGAACTTTGAAGTCTCTCGCCAACGATCTTTTTGCTTAATATTACCACTTTAATTTATTTTAAATTATTTCTCTGAAGGAAATTGAAATTGTGATCTAGCATATCCATCAACTTCTAATTAAATTACATTTTCTGCAAAATTTCTTAAAGGCAAAAGGCATGAAGGGCTTTGCCATGGATTCAATATGAACTTTGAAGTCTCTCGCCAACGATCTTTGATCCTTTTTGCTTAATATTACCACTTTAATTTATTTTAAATTATTTCTCTGAAGGAAATTGAAATTATGATCTAGCAGAACCACCAACTTCTAATTAAATTACATTTTCTGCAAAATTTCTTAAAGGCAAAAGGCATGAAGGGCTTTGCCATGGATTCAATATGAACTTTGAAGTCTCTCGCCAACGATCTTTGATCCTTTTTGCTTCATACTACCACTTTAATTTATTTTAAATTATTTCTCTGAAGGAAATTGAAATTGTGATCTAGCAGATCCATCAACTTCTAATTAAATTACATTTTCTGCAAAATTTCTTAAAGGCAAAAGGTATGAAGGGCTTTGCCATGGATTCAATATGAACTTTGAAGTCTCTCGCCAACGATCTTTGATCCTTTTTGCTTAATATTACGACTTTAATTTATTTTAAATAATTTCTCTGAAGGAAATTGAAATATTGAACTAGCAGATCCACCAACTTATAATTAAATTACATTTTCTGCAAAATTTCTTAAAGGCAAAAGGCATGAAGGGCTTTGCCATGGATTCAATATGAACTTTGAAGTCTCTCGCCAACGATCTTTGATCCTTTTTGCATAATATTACCACTTTAATTTATTTTAAATAATTTCTCTGAAGGAAACTGAAATTGTGATCTAGCAGATCCACCAACTTCTAATTAAATTACATTTTCTGCAAAATTTCTTAAAGGCAAAAGGCATGAAGGGCTTTGCCATGGATTCAATATGAACTTTGAAGTCTCTCGCTAACGATCTTTGATCCTTTTTGCTTAATATTACCACTTTAATTTATTTTAAATAATTTCTCTGAAGGAAATTGAAATTGTGATCTAGCAGATCCACCAACTTCTAATTAAATTACATTTTCTGCAAAATTTCTTAAAGGCAAAAGGCATGAAGGGCTTTGCCATGGATTCAATATGAACTTTGAAGTCTCTCGCCAACGATCTTTTTGCTTAATATTACCACTTTAATTTATTTTAAATAATTTCTCTGAAGGAAATTGAAATTGTGATCTAGCATATCCATCAACTTCTAATTAAATTACATTTTCTGCAAAATTTCTTAAAGGCAAAAGGCATGAAGGGCTTTGCCATGGATTCAATATGAACTTTGAAGTCTCTCGCCAACGATCTTTGATCCTTTTTGCATAATATTACCACTTTAATTTATTTTAAATAATTTCTCTGAAGGAAACTGAAATTGTGATCTAGCAGATCCACCAACTTCTAATTAAATTACATTTTCTGCAAAATTTCTTAAAGGCAAAAGGTATGAAGGGCTTTGCCATGGATTCAATATGAACTTTGAAGTCCCTCGCCAACGATCTTTGATCCTTTTTGCATAATATTACCACTTTAATTTATTTTAAATAATTTCTCTGAAGGAAATTGGAATAGTGATCTGGCAGATCCACCAACGTCTAATTACATTAAATTTTCTGCAAAATTTCTTAAAGGCAAAAGGCATGAAGGGCTTTGCCATGGATTCAATATGAACTTTGAAGTCTCTCGCCAACGATCTTTTTGCTTAATATTACCACTTTAATTTATTTTAAATTATTTCTCTGAAGGAAATTGAAATTGTGATCTAGAAGGAAATTGAAATTGTGATATCCATCAACTTCTAATTAAATTACATTTTCTGCAAAATTTCTTAAAGGCAAAAGGCATGAAGGGCTTTGCCATGGATTCAATATGAACTTTGAAGTCTCTCGCCAACGATCTTTGATCCTTTTTGCTTAATATTACCACTTTAATTTATTTTAAATAATTTCTCTGAAGGAAATTGAAATTGTGATCTAGCAGATCCACCAACTTCTAATTAAATTACATTTTCTGCAAAATTTCTTAAAGGCAAAAGGCATGAAGGGCTTTGCCATGGATTCAATATGAACTTTGAAGTCTCTCGCCAACGATCTTTGATCCTTTTTGCTTAATATTACCACTTTAATTTATTTTAAATAATTTCTCTGAAGGAAATTGAAATTGTGATCTAGCAGATCCACCAACTTCTAATTAAATTACATTTTCTGCAAAATTTCTTAAAGGCAAAAGACATGAAGGGCTTTGCCATGGATTCAATATGAACTTTGAAGTCTCTCGCCAACGACCTTTGATCCTTTTTGCTTAATATTACCACTTTAATTTATTTTAAATAATTTCTCTGAAGGAAATTGAAATTGTGATCTAGCAGATCCACCAACTTCTAATTAAATTACATTTTCTGCAAAATTTCTTAAAGGCAAAAGGCATGAAGGGCTTTGCCATGGATTCAATATGAACTTTGAAGTCTCTCGCCAACGATCTTTGATCCTTTTTGCTTAATATTACCACTTTAATTTATTTTAAATAATTTCTCTGAAGGAAATTGAAATTGTGATCTAGCAGATCCACCAACTTCTAATTAAATTACATTTTCTGCAAAATTTCTTAAAGGCAAAAGGCATGAAGGGCTTTGCCATGGATTCAATATGAACTTTGAAGTCTCTCGCCAACGACCTTTGATCCTTTTTGCATAATATTACCACTTTAATTTATTTTAAATAATTTCTCTGAAGGAAATTGAAATTGTGATCTAGCAGATCCACCAACTTCTAATTAAATTACATTTTCTGCAAAATTTCTTAAAGGCAAAAGGCATGAAGGGCTTTGCCATGGATTCAATATGAACTTTGAAGTCTCTCGCCAACGATCTTTGATCCTTTTTGCATAATATTACCACTTTAATTTATTTTAAATAATTTCTCTGAAGGAAATTGAAATATTGATCTAGCAGATCAACCAACTTCTAATTAAATTACATTTTCTGCAAAATTTCTTAAAGGCAAAAGGCATGAAGGGCTTTGCCATGGATTCAATATGAACTTTGAAGTCTCTCGCCAACGATCTTTGATCCTTTTTGCTTAATATTACCACTTTAATTTATTTTAAATAATTTCTCTGAAGGAAATTCAAATTGTGATCTAGCAGATCCATCAACTTCTAATTAAATTACATTTTCTGCAAAATTTCTTAAAGGCAAAAGGCATGAAGGGCTTTGCCATGGATTCAATATGAACTTTGAAGTCTCTCGCCAACGATCTTTGATCCTTTTTGCTTAATATTACCACTTTAATTTATTTTAAATTATTTCTCTGAAGGAAATTGAAATTGTGATCTAGCAGATCCATCAACTTCTAATTAAATTACATTTTCTGCAAAATTTCTTAAAGGCAAAAGGTATGAAGGGCTTTGCCATGGATTCAATATGAACTTTGAAGTCTCTCGCCAACGATCTTTGATCCTTTTTGCTTAATATTACGACTTTAATTTATTTTAAATAATTTCTCTGAAGGAAATTGAAATATTGAACTAGCAGATCCACCAACTTATAATTAAATTACATTTTCTGCAAAATTTCTTAAAGGCAAAAGGCATGAAGGGCTTTGCCATGGATTCAATATGAACTTTGAAGTCTCTCGCCAACGATCTTTGATCCTTTTTGCATAATATTACCACTTTAATTTATTTTAAATAATTTCTCTGAAGGAAACTGAAATTGTGATCTAGCAGATCCACCAACTTCTAATTAAATTACATTTTCTGCAAAATTTCTTAAAGGCAAAAGGCATGAAGGGCTTTGCCATGGATTCAATATGAACTTTGAAGTCTCTCGCTAACGATCTTTGATCCTTTTTGCTTAATATTACCACTTTAATTTATTTTAAATAATTTCTCTGAAGGAAATTGAAATTGTGATCTAGCAGATCCACCAACTTCTAATTAAATTACATTTTCTGCAAAATTTCTTAAAGGCAAAAGGCATGAAGGGCTTTGCCATGGATTCAATATGAACTTTGAAGTCTCTCGCCAACGATCTTTTTGCTTAATATTACCACTTTAATTTATTTTAAATTATTTCTCTGAAGGAAATTGAAATTGTGATCTAGCATATCCATCAACTTCTAATTAAATTACATTTTCTGCAAAATTTCTTAAAGGCAAAAGGCATGAAGGGCTTTGCCATGGATTCAATATGAACTTTGAAGTCTCTCGCCAACGATCTTTGATCCTTTTTGCATAATATTACCACTTTAATTTATTTTAAATAATTTCTCTGAAGGAAACTGAAATTGTGATCTAGCAGATCCACCAACTTCTAATTAAATTACATTTTCTGCAAAATTTCTTAAAGGCAAAAGGTATGAAGGGCTTTGCCATGGATTCAATATGAACTTTGAAGTCCCTCGCCAACGATCTTTGATCCTTTTTGCATAATATTACCACTTTAATTTATTTTAAATAATTTCTCTGAAGGAAATTGGAATAGTGATCTGGCAGATCCACCAACGTCTAATTACATTAAATTTTCTGCAAAATTTCTTAAAGGCAAAAGGCATGAAGGGCTTTGCCATGGATTCAATATGAACTTTGAAGTCTCTCGCCAACGATCTTTTTGCTTAATATTACCACTTTAATTTATTTTAAATTATTTCTCTGAAGGAAATTGAAATTGTGATCTAGCATATCCATCAACTTCTAATTAAATTACATTTTCTGCAAAATTTCTTAAAGGCAAAAGGCATGAAGGGCTTTGCCATGGATTCAATATGAACTTTGAAGTCTCTCGCCAACGATCTTTGATCCTTTTTGCTTAATATTACCACTTTAATTTATTTTAAATAATTTCTCTGAAGGAAATTGAAATTGTGATCTAGCAGATCCACCAACTTCTAATTAAATTACATTTTCTGCAAAATTTCTTAAAGGCAAAAGGCATGAAGGGCTTTGCCATGGATTCAATATGAACTTTGAAGTCTCTCGCCAACGATCTTTGATCCTTTTTGCTTAATATTACCACTTTAATTTATTTTAAATAATTTCTCTGAAGGAAATTGAAATTGTGATCTAGCAGATCCACCAACTTCTAATTAAATTACATTTTCTGCAAAATTTCTTAAAGGCAAAAGACATGAAGGGCTTTGCCATGGATTCAATATGAACTTTGAAGTCTCTCGCCAACGACCTTTGATCCTTTTTGCTTAATATTACCACTTTAATTTATTTTAAATAATTTCTCTGAAGGAAATTGAAATTGTGATCTAGCAGATCCACCAACTTCTAATTAAATTACATTTTCTGCAAAATTTCTTAAAGGCAAAAGGCATGAAGGGCTTTGCCATGGATTCAATATGAACTTTGAAGTCTCTCGCCAACGATCTTTGATCCTTTTTGCTTAATATTACCACTTTAATTTATTTTAAATAATTTCTCTGAAGGAAATTGAAATTGTGATCTAGCAGATCCACCAACTTCTAATTAAATTACATTTTCTGCAAAATTTCTTAAAGGCAAAAGGCATGAAGGGCTTTGCCATGGATTCAATATGAACTTTGAAGTCTCTCGCCAACGACCTTTGATCCTTTTTGCATAATATTACCACTTTAATTTATTTTAAATAATTTCTCTGAAGGAAATTGAAATTGTGATCTAGCAGATCCACCAACTTCTAATTAAATTACATTTTCTGCAAAATTTCTTAAAGGCAAAAGGCATGAAGGGCTTTGCCATGGATTCAATATGAACTTTGAAGTCTCTCGCCAACGATCTTTGATCCTTTTTGCATAATATTACCACTTTAATTTATTTTAAATAATTTCTCTGAAGGAAATTGAAATATTGATCTAGCAGATCAACCAACTTCTAATTAAATTACATTTTCTGCAAAATTTCTTTGAAGGGCTTTGCCATGGATTCAATATGAACTTTGAAGTCTCTCGCCAACGATCTTTGATCCTTTTTGCATGAAGGGCTTTGCCATGGATTCAATATGAACTTTGAAGTCTCTCGCCAACGATCTTTGATCCTTTTTGCTTAATATTACCACTTTAATTTATTTTAAATAATTTCTCTGAAGGAAATTGAAATTGTGATCTAGCAGATCCATCAACTTCTAATTAAATTACATTTTCTGCAAAATTTCTTAAAGGCAAAAGGCATGAAGGGCTTTGCCATGGATTCAATATGAACTTTGAAGTCTCTCGCCAACGATCTTTGATCCTTTTTGCTTAATATTACCACTTTAATTTATTTTAAATTATTTCTCTGAAGGAAATTGAAATTATGATCTAGCAGAACCACCAACTTCTAATTAAATTACATTTTCTGCAAAATTTCTTAAAGGCAAAAGGCATGAAGGGCTTTGCCATGGATTCAATATGAACTTTGAAGTCTCTCGCCAACGATCTTTGATCCTTTTTGCTTCATACTACCACTTTAATTTATTTTAAATTATTTCTCTGAAGGAAATTGAAATTGTGATCTAGCAGATCCACCAACTTCTAATTAAATTACATTTTCTGCAAAATTTCTTAAAGGCAAAAGGCATGAAGGGCTTTGCCATGGATTCAATATGAACTTTGAAGTCTCTCGCCAACGATCTTTGATCCTTTTTGCTTAATATTACGACTTTAATTTATTTTAAATAATTTCTCTGAAGGAAATTGAAATATTGAACTAGCAGATCCACCAACTTATAATTAAATTACATTTTCTGCAAAATTTCTTAAAGGCAAAAGGCATGAAGGGCTTTGCCATGGATTCAATATGAACTTTGAAGTCTCTCGCCAACGATCTTTGATCCTTTTTGCATAATATTACCACTTTAATTTATTTTAAATAATTTCTCTGAAGGAAATTGAAATTGTGATCTGGCAGATCCACCAACTTCTAATTAAATTACATTTTCTGCAAAATTTCTTAAAGGCAAAAGGCATGAAGGGCTTTGCCATGGATTCAATATGAACTTTGAAGTCTCTCGCCAACGATCTTTTTGCTTAATATTACCACTTTAATTTATTTTAAATTATTTCTCTGAAGGAAATTGAAATTGTGATCTAGCATATCCATCAACTTCTAATTAAATTACATTTTCTGCAAAATTTCTTAAAGGCAAAAGGCATGAAGGGCTTTGCCATGGATTCAATATGAACTTTGAAGTCTCTCGCCAACGATCTTTGATCCTTTTTGCATAATATTACCACTTTAATTTATTTTAAATAATTTCTCTGAAGGAAACTGAAATTGTGATCTAGCAGATCCACCAACTTCTAATTAAATTACATTTTCTGCAAAATTTCTTAAAGGCAAAAGGTATGAAGGGCTTTGCCATGGATTCAATATGAACTTTGAAGTCCCTCGCCAACGATCTTTGATCCTCTTTGCATAATATTACCACTTTAATTTATTTTAAATAATTTCTCTGAAGGAAATTGAAATTGTGATCTAGCAGATCCACCAACTTCTAATTAAATTACATTTTCTGCAAAATTTCTTAAAGGCAAAAGGCATGAAGGGCTTTGCCATGGATTCAATATGAACTTTGAAGTCCCTCGCCAACGATCTTTGATCCTTTTTGCATAATATTACCACTTTAATTTATTTTAAATAATTTCTCTGAAGGAAATTGGAATAGTGATCTGGCAGATCCACCAACGTCTAATTACATTAAATTTTCTGCAAAATTTCTTAAAGGCAAAAGGCATGAAGGGCTTTGCCATGGATTCAATATGAACTTTGAAGTCTCTCGCCAACGATCTTTTTGCTTAATATTACCACTTTAATTTATTTTAAATTATTTCTCTGAAGGAAATTGAAATTGTGATCTAGCATATCCATCAACTTCTAATTAAATTACATTTTCTGCAAAATTTCTTAAAGGCAAAAGGCATGAAGGGCTTTGCCATGGATTCAATATGAACTTTGAAGTCTCTCGCCAACGATCTTTGATCCTTTTTGCTTAATATTACCACTTTAATTTATTTTAAATAATTTCTCTGAAGGAAATTGAAATTGTGATCTAGCAGATCCACCAACTTCTAATTAAATTACATTTTCTGCAAAATTTCTTAAAGGCAAAAGGCATGAAGGGCTTTGCCATGGATTCAATATGAACTTTGAAGTCTCTCGCCAACGATCTTTGATCCTTTTTGCTTAATATTACCACTTTAATTTATTTTAAATAATTTCTCTGAAGGAAATTGAAATTGTGATCTAGCAGATCCACCAACTTCTAATTAAATTACATTTTCTGCAAAATTTCTTAAAGGCAAAAGACATGAAGGGCTTTGCCATGGATTCAATATGAACTTTGAAGTCTCTCGCCAACGACCTTTGATCCTTTTTGCTTAATATTACCACTTTAATTTATTTTAAATAATTTCTCTGAAGGAAATTGAAATTGTGATCTAGCAGATCCACCAACTTCTAATTAAATTACATTTTCTGCAAAATTTCTTAAAGGCAAAAGGCATGAAGGGCTTTGCCATGGATTCAATATGAACTTTGAAGTCTCTCGCCAACGATCTTTGATCCTTTTTGCTTAATATTACCACTTTAATTTATTTTAAATAATTTCTCTGAAGGAAATTGAAATTGTGATCTAGCAGATCCACCAACTTCTAATTAAATTACATTTTCTGCAAAATTTCTTAAAGGCAAAAGGCATGAAGGGCTTTGCCATGGATTCAATATGAACTTTGAAGTCTCTCGCCAACGACCTTTGATCCTTTTTGCATAATATTACCACTTTAATTTATTTTAAATAATTTCTCTGAAGGAAATTGAAATTGTGATCTAGCAGATCCACCAACTTCTAATTAAATTACATTTTCTGCAAAATTTCTTAAAGGCAAAAGGCATGAAGGGCTTTGCCATGGATTCAATATGAACTTTGAAGTCTCTCGCCAACGATCTTTGATCCTTTTTGCATAATATTACCACTTTAATTTATTTTAAATAATTTCTCTGAAGGAAATTGAAATATTGATCTAGCAGATCAACCAACTTCTAATTAAATTACATTTTCTGCAAAATTTCTTAAAGGCAAAAGGCATGAAGGGCTTTGCCATGGATTCAATATGAACTTTGAAGTCTCTCGCCAACGATCTTTGATCCTTTTTGCTTAATATTACCACTTTAATTTATTTTAAATAATTTCTCTGAAGGAAATTGAAATTGTGATCTAGCAGATCCATCAACTTCTAATTAAATTACATTTTCTGATTCAATATGAACTTTGAAGTCTCTCGCCAACGATCTTTGATCCTTTTTGCTTAATATTACCACTTTAATTTATTTTAAATAATTTCTCTGAAGGAAATTGAAATTGTGATCTAGCAGATCCATCAACTTCTAATTAAATTACATTTTCTGCAAAATTTCTTAAAGGCAAAAGGCATGAAGGGCTTTGCCATGGATTCAATATGAACTTTGAAGTCTCTCGCCAACGATCTTTGATCCTTTTTGCTTAATATTACCACTTTAATTTATTTTAAATTATTTCTCTGAAGGAAATTGAAATTATGATCTAGCAGAACCACCAACTTCTAATTAAATTACATTTTCTGCAAAATTTCTTAAAGGCAAAAGGCATGAAGGGCTTTGCCATGGATTCAATATGAACTTTGAAGTCTCTCGCCAACGATCTTTGATCCTTTTTGCTTCATACTACCACTTTAATTTATTTTAAATTATTTCTCTGAAGGAAATTGAAATTGTGATCTAGCAGATCCACCAACTTCTAATTAAATTACATTTTCTGCAAAATTTCTTAAAGGCAAAAGGCATGAAGGGCTTTGCCATGGATTCAATATGAACTTTGAAGTCTCTCGCCAACGATCTTTGATCCTTTTTGCTTAATATTACGACTTTAATTTATTTTAAATAATTTCTCTGAAGGAAATTGAAATATTGAACTAGCAGATCCACCAACTTATAATTAAATTACATTTTCTGCAAAATTTCTTAAAGGCAAAAGGCATGAAGGGCTTTGCCATGGATTCAATATGAACTTTGAAGTCTCTCGCCAACGATCTTTGATCCTTTTTGCATAATATTACCACTTTAATTTATTTTAAATAATTTCTCTGAAGGAAACTGAAATTGTGATCTAGCAGATCCACCAACTTCTAATTAAATTACATTTTCTGCAAAATTTCTTAAAGGCAAAAGGCATGAAGGGCTTTGCCATGGATTCAATATGAACTTTGAAGTCTCTCGCTAACGATCTTTGATCCTTTTTGCTTAATATTACCACTTTAATTTATTTTAAATAATTTCTCTGAAGGAAATTGAAATTGTGATCTAGCAGATCCACCAACTTCTAATTAAATTACATTTTCTGCAAAATTTCTTAAAGGCAAAAGGCATGAAGGGCTTTGCCATGGATTCAATATGAACATTGAAGTCTCTCGCCAACGATCTTTGATCCTTTTTGCTTAATATTACGACTTTAATTTATTTTAAATAATTTCTCTGAAGGAAATTGAAATTGTGATCTAGCAGATCCACCAACTTCTAATTAAATTACATTTTCTGCAAAATTTCTTAAAGGCAAAAGGCATGAAGGGCTTTGCCATGGATTCAATATGAACTTTGAAGTCCCTCGCCAACGATCTTTTTGCTTAATATTACGACTTTAATTTATTTTAAATAATTTCTCTGAAGGAAATTGAAATATTGAACTAGCAGATCCATCAACTTATAATTAAATTACATTTTCTGCAAAATTTCTTAAAGGCAAAAGGCATGAAGGGCTTTGCCATGGATTCAATATGAACATTGAAGTCTCTCGCCAACGATCTTTGATCCTTTTTGCTTCATACTACCACTTTAATTTATTTTAAATTATTTCTCTGAAGGAAATTGAAATTGTGATCTAGCAGATCCATCAACTTCTAATTAAATTACATTTTCTGCAAAATTTCTTAAAGGCAAAAGGTATGAAGGGCTTTGCCATGGATTCAATATGAACTTTGAAGTCTCTCGCCAACGATCTTTGATCCTTTTTGCTTAATATTACGACTTTAATTTATTTTAAATAATTTCTCTGAAGGAAATTGAAATATTGAACTAGCAGATCCACCAACTTATAATTAAATTACATTTTCTGCAAAATTTCTTAAAGGCAAAAGGCATGAAGGGCTTTGCCATGGATTCAATATGAACTTTGAAGTCTCTCGCCAACGATCTTTGATCCTTTTTGCATAATATTACCACTTTAATTTATTTTAAATAATTTCTCTGAAGGAAACTGAAATTGTGATCTAGCAGATCCACCAACTTCTAATTAAATTACATTTTCTGCAAAATTTCTTAAAGGCAAAAGGCATGAAGGGCTTTGCCATGGATTCAATATGAACTTTGAAGTCTCTCGCTAACGATCTTTGATCCTTTTTGCTTAATATTACCACTTTAATTTATTTTAAATAATTTCTCTGAAGGAAATTGAAATTGTGATCTAGCAGATCCACCAACTTCTAATTAAATTACATTTTCTGCAAAATTTCTTAAAGGCAAAAGGCATGAAGGGCTTTGCCATGGATTCAATATGAACATTGAAGTCTCTCGCCAACGATCTTTGATCCTTTTTGCTTAATATTACGACTTTAATTTATTTTAAATAATTTCTCTGAAGGAAATTGAAATTGTGATCTAGCAGATCCACCAACTTCTAATTAAATTACATTTTCTGCAAAATTTCTTAAAGGCAAAAGGCATGAAGGGCTTTGCCATGGATTCAATATGAACTTTGAAGTCCCTCGCCAACGATCTTTTTGCTTAATATTACGACTTTAATTTATTTTAAATAATTTCTCTGAAGGAAATTGAAATATTGAACTAGCAGATCCATCAACTTATAATTAAATTACATTTTCTGCAAAATTTCTTAAAGGCAAAAGGCATGAAGGGCTTTGCCATGGATTCAATATGAACTTTGAAGTCTCTCGCCAACGATCTTTGATCCTTTTTGCTTAATATTACCACTTTAATTTATTTTAAATTATTTCTCTGAAGGAAATTGAAATTATGATCTAGCAGAACCACCAACTTCTAATTAAATTACATTTTCTGCAAAATTTCTTAAAGGCAAAAGGCATGAAGGGCTTTGCCATGGATTCAATATGAACTTTGAAGTCTCTCGCCAACGATCTTTGATCCTTTTTGCTTCATACTACCACTTTAATTTATTTTAAATTATTTCTCTGAAGGAAATTGAAATTGTGATCTAGCAGATCCATCAACTTCTAATTAAATTACATTTTCTGCAAAATTTCTTAAAGGCAAAAGGTATGAAGGGCTTTGCCATGGATTCAATATGAACTTTGAAGTCTCTCGCCAACGATCTTTGATCCTTTTTGCTTAATATTACGACTTTAATTTATTTTAAATAATTTCTCTGAAGGAAATTGAAATATTGAACTAGCAGATCCACCAACTTATAATTAAATTACATTTTCTGCAAAATTTCTTAAAGGCAAAAGGCATGAAGGGCTTTGCCATGGATTCAATATGAACTTTGAAGTCTCTCGCCAACGATCTTTGATCCTTTTTGCATAATATTACCACTTTAATTTATTTTAAATAATTTCTCTGAAGGAAACTGAAATTGTGATCTAGCAGATCCACCAACTTCTAATTAAATTACATTTTCTGCAAAATTTCTTAAAGGCAAAAGGCATGAAGGGCTTTGCCATGGATTCAATATGAACTTTGAAGTCTCTCGCTAACGATCTTTGATCCTTTTTGCTTAATATTACCACTTTAATTTATTTTAAATAATTTCTCTGAAGGAAATTGAAATTGTGATCTAGCAGATCCACCAACTTCTAATTAAATTACATTTTCTGCAAAATTTCTTAAAGGCAAAAGGCATGAAGGGCTTTGCCATGGATTCAATATGAACATTGAAGTCTCTCGCCAACGATCTTTGATCCTTTTTGCTTAATATTACGACTTTAATTTATTTTAAATAATTTCTCTGAAGGAAATTGAAATTGTGATCTAGCAGATCCACCAACTTCTAATTAAATTACATTTTCTGCAAAATTTCTTAAAGGCAAAAGGCATGAAGGGCTTTGCCATGGATTCAATATGAACTTTGAAGTCCCTCGCCAACGATCTTTTTGCTTAATATTACGACTTTAATTTATTTTAAATAATTTCTCTGAAGGAAATTGAAATATTGAACTAGCAGATCCATCAACTTATAATTAAATTACATTTTCTGCAAAATTTCTTAAAGGCAAAAGGCATGAAGGGCTTTGCCATGGATTCAATATGAACATTGAAGTCTCTCGCCAACGATCTTTGATCCTTTTTGCTTCATACTACCACTTTAATTTATTTTAAATTATTTCTCTGAAGGAAATTGAAATTGTGATCTAGCAGATCCATCAACTTCTAATTAAATTACATTTTCTGCAAAATTTCTTAAAGGCAAAAGGTATGAAGGGCTTTGCCATGGATTCAATATGAACTTTGAAGTCTCTCGCCAACGATCTTTGATCCTTTTTGCTTAATATTACGACTTTAATTTATTTTAAATAATTTCTCTGAAGGAAATTGAAATATTGAACTAGCAGATCCACCAACTTATAATTAAATTACATTTTCTGCAAAATTTCTTAAAGGCAAAAGGCATGAAGGGCTTTGCCATGGATTCAATATGAACTTTGAAGTCTCTCGCCAACGATCTTTGATCCTTTTTGCATAATATTACCACTTTAATTTATTTTAAATAATTTCTCTGAAGGAAACTGAAATTGTGATCTAGCAGATCCACCAACTTCTAATTAAATTACATTTTCTGCAAAATTTCTTAAAGGCAAAAGGCATGAAGGGCTTTGCCATGGATTCAATATGAACTTTGAAGTCTCTCGCTAACGATCTTTGATCCTTTTTGCTTAATATTACCACTTTAATTTATTTTAAATAATTTCTCTGAAGGAAATTGAAATTGTGATCTAGCAGATCCACCAACTTCTAATTAAATTACATTTTCTGCAAAATTTCTTAAAGGCAAAAGGTATGAAGGGCTTTGCCATGGATTCAATATGAACATTGAAGTCTCTCGCCAACGATCTTTGATCCTTTTTGCTTAATATTACGACTTTAATTTATTTTAAATAATTTCTCTGAAGGAAATTGAAATTGTGATCTAGCAGATCCACCAACTTCTAATTAAATTACATTTTCTGCAAAATTTCTTAAAGGCAAAAGGCATGAAGGGCTTTGCCATGGATTCAATATGAACTTTGAAGTCCCTCGCCAACGATCTTTTTGCTTAATATTACGACTTTAATTTATTTTAAATAATTTCTCTGAAGGAAATTGAAATATTGAACTAGCAGATCCATCAACTTATAATTAAATTACATTTTCTGCAAAATTTCTTAAAGGCAAAAGGCATGAAGGGCTTTGCCATGGATTCAATATGAACATTGAAGTCTCTCGCCAACGATCTTTGATCCTTTTTGCATAATATTACCACTTTAATTTATTTTAAATAATTTCTCTGAAGGAAATTGAAATTGTGATCTAGCAGATCCACCAACTTCTAATTAAATTACATTTTCTGCAAAATTTCTTAAAGGCAAAAGGCATGAAGGGCTTTGCCATGGATTCAATATGAACTTTGAAGTCTCTCGCCAACGATCTTTGATCCTTTTTGCTTAATATTACCACTTTAATTTATTTTAAATAATTTCTCTGAAGGAAATTGAAATTGTGATCTAGCAGATCCACCAACTTCTAATTAAATTACATTTTCTGCAAAATTTCTTAAAGGCAAAAGGCATGAAGGGCTTTGCCATGGATTCAATATGAACTTTGAAGTCTCTCGCTAACGATCTTTGATCCTTTTTGCTTAATATTACCACTTTAATTTATTTTAAATAATTTCTCTGAAGGAAATTGAAATTGTGATCTAGCAGATCCACCAACTTCTAATTAAATTACATTTTCTGCAAAATTTCTTAAAGGCAAAAGGCATGAAGGGCTTTGCCATGGATTCAATATGAACTTTGAAGTCCCTCGCCAACGATCTTTTTGCTTAATATTACGACTTTAATTTATTTTAAATAATTTCTCTGAAGGAAATTGAAATATTGAACTAGCAGATCCATCAACTTATAATTAAATTACATTTTCTGCAAAATTTCTTAAAGGCAAAAGGCATGAAGGGCTTTGCCATGGATTCAATATGAACATTGAAGTCTCTCGCCAACGATCTTTGATCCTTTTTGCATAATATTACTACTTTAATTTATTTTAAATAATTTCTCTGAAGGAAATTGAAATTGTGATCTAGCAGATCCACCAACTTCTAATTAAATTACATTTTCTGCAAAATTTCTTAAAGGCAAAAGGCATGAAGGGCTTTGCCATGGATTCAATATGAACTTTGAAGTCTCTCGCCAACGATCTTTGATCCTTTTTGCATAATATTACCACTTTAATTTATTTTAAATAATTTCTCTGAAGGAAATTGAAATTGTGATCTAGCAGATCCACCAACTTCTAATTAAATTACATTTTCTGCAAAATTTCTTAAAGGCAAAAGGCATGAAGGGCTTTGCCATGGATTCAATATGAACTTTGAAGTCTCTCGCTAACGATCTTTGATCCTTTTTGCTTAATATTACCACTTTAATTTATTTTAAATAATTTCTCTGAAGGAAATTGAAATTGTGATCTAGCAGATCCACCAACTTCTAATTAAATTACATTTTCTGCAAAATTTCTTAAAGGCAAAAGGCATGAAGGGCTTTGCCATGGATTCAATATGAACTTTGAAGTCTCTCGCCAACGACCTTTGATCCTTTTTGCTTAATATTACCACTTTAATTTATTTTAAATAATTTCTCTGAAGGAAATTGAAATTGTGATCTAGCAGATCCATCAACTTCTAATTAAATTACATTTTCTGCAAAATTTCTTAAAGGCAAAAGGCATGAAGGGCTTTGCCATGGATTCAATATGAACTTTGAAGTCTCTCGCCAACGATCTTTTTGCTTAATATTACGACTTTAATTTATTTAAAATAATTTCTCTGAAGGAAATTGAAATATTGAACTAGCAGATCCACCAACTTATAATTAAATTACATTTTCTGCAAAATTTCTTAAAGGCAAAAGGCATGAAGGGCTTTGCCATGGATTCAATATGAACTTTGAAGTCCCTCGCCAACGATCTTTGATCCTTTTTGCTTAATATAATATTACCACTTTAATTTATTTTAAATAATTTCTCTGAAGGAAATTGAAAAATTGAACTAGCAGATCCACCAACTTCTAATTAAATTACATTTTCTGCAAAATTTCTTAAAGGCAAAAGGCATGAAGGGCTTTGCCATGGATTCAATATGAACTTTGAAGTCTCTCGCCAACGATCTTTGATCCTTTTTGCATAATATTACCACTTTAATTTATTTTAAATAATTTCTCTGAAGGAAATTGAAATTGTGATCTAGCAGATCCACCAACTTCTAATTAAATTACATTTGCTGCAAAATTTCTTAAAGGCAAAAGGCATGAAGGGCTTTGCCATGGATTCAATATGAACTTTGAAGTCTCTCGCCAACGATCTTTGATCCTTTTTGCATAATATTACCACTTTAATTTATTTTAAATAATTTCTCTGAAGGAAATTGAAATTGTGATCTAGCAGATCCACCAACTTCTAATTAAATTACATTTTCTGCAAAATTTCTTAAAGGCAAAAGGCATGAAGGGCTTTGCCATGGATTCAATATGAACTTTGAAGTTCCTCGCCAACGATCTTTGATCCTTTTTGCTTAATATTACCACTTTAATTTATTTTAAATAATTTCTCTGAAGGAAATTGAAATTGTGATCTAACAGATCAACCAACTTCTAATTAAATTACATTTTCTGCAAAATTTCTTAAAGGCAAAAGGCATGAAGGGCTTTGCCATGGATTCAATATGAACTTTGAAGTCTCTCGCCAACGATCTTTGATCCTTTTTGCATAATATTACCACTTTAATTTATTTTAAATAATTTCTCTGAAGGAAATTGAAATTGTGATCTAGCAGATCCACCAACTTCTAATTAAATTACATTTTCTGCAAAATTTCTTAAAGGCAAAAGGCATGAAGGGCTTTGCCATGGATTCAATATGAACTTTGAAGTCTCTCGCCAACGATCTTTGATCCCTTTTGCTTAATATTACCACTTTAATTTATTTTAAATAATTTCTCCGAAGGAAATTGAAATTGTGATCTAGCAGATCCACCAACTTCTAATTAAATTACATTTTCTGCAAAATTTCTTAAAGGCAAAAGGCATGAAGGGCTTTGCCATGGATTCAATATGAACATTGAAGTCTCTCGCCAACGATCTTTGATCCTTTTTGCATAATATTACCACTTTAATTTATTTTAAATAATTTCTCTGAAGGAAATTGAAATTGTGATCTAGCAGATCCACCAACTTCTAATTAAATTACATTTTCTGCAAAATTTCTTAAAGGCAAAAGGCATGAAGGGCTTTGCCATGGATTCAATATGAACTTTGAAGTCTCTCGCCAACGATCTTTGATCCTTTTTGCATAATATTACCACTTTAATTTATTTTAAATAATTTCTCTGAAGGAAATTGAAATTGTGATCTAGCAGATCCACCAACTTCTAATTAAATTACATTTTCTGCAAAATTTCTTAAAGGCAAAAGGCATGAAGGGCTTTGCCATGGATTCAATATGAACTTTGAAGTCTCTCGCCAACGATCTTTGATCCTTTTTGCTTAGTATTACGACTTTAATTTATTTTAAATAATTTCTCTGAAGGAAATTGAAATTGTGATCTAGCAGATCCACCAACTTCTAATTAAATTACATTTTCTGCAAAATTTCTTAAAGGCAAAAGGCATGAAGGGCTTTGCCATGGATTCAATATGAACTTTGAAGTCTCTCGCCAACGATCTTTGATCCTTTTTGCTTAATATTACCACTTTAATTTATTTTAAATTATTTCTCTGAAGGAAATTGAAATTGTGATCTAGCAGATCCATCAACTTCTAATTAAATTACATTTTCTGCAAAATTTCTTAAAGGCAAAAGGCATGAAGGGCTTTGCCATGGATTCAATATGAACTTTGAAGTCTCTCGCCAACGATCTTTGATCCTTTTTGCTTAATATTACCACTTTAATTTATTTTAAATAATTTCTCTGAAGGAAATTGAAATTGTGATCTAGCAGATCCACCAACTTCTAATTAAATTACATTTTCTGCAAAATTTCTTAAAGGCAAAAGGCATGAAGGGCTTTGCCATGGATTCAATATGAACTTTGAAGTCTCTCGCTAACGATCTTTGATCCTTTTTGCTTAATATTACCATTTTAATTTATTTTAAATAATTTCTCTGAAGGAAATTGAAATATTGATCTAGCAGATCCACCAACTTCTAATTAAATTACATTTTCTGCAAAATTTCTTAAAGGCAAAAGGCATGAAGGGCTTTGCCATGGATTCAATATGAACTTTGAAGTCTCTCGCCAACGATCTTTGATCCTTTTTGCTTAATATTACCACTTTAATTTATTTTAAATAATTTCTCTGAAGGAAATTGAAATATTGATCTAGCAGATCAACCAACTTCTAATTAAATTACATTTTCTGCAAAATTTCTTAAAGGCAAAAGGCATGAAGGGCTTTGCCATGGATTCAATATGAACTTTGAAGTCTCTCGCCAACGATCTTTGATCCTTTTTGCTTAATATTACCACTTTAATTTATTTTAAATAATTTCTCTGAAGGAAATTGAAATTGTGATCTAGCAGATCCACCAACTTCTAATTAAATTACATTTTCTGCAAAATTTCTTAAAGGCAAAAGGCATGAACGGCTTTGCCATGGATTCAATATGAACTTTGAAGTCTCTCGCCAACGATCTTTGATCCTTTTTGCTTAATATTACCACTTTAATTTATTTTAAATAATTTCTCTGAAGGAAATTGAAATTGTGATCTAGCAGATCCACCAACTTCTAATTAAATTACATTTTCTGCAAAATTTCTTAAAGGCAAAAGGCATGAAGGGCTTTGCCATGGATTCAATATGAACTTTGAAGTCTCTCGCCAACGACCTTTGATCCTTTTTGCTTAATATTACCACTTTAATTTATTTTAAATAATTTCTCTGAAGGAAATTGAAATTGTGATCTAGCAGATCCACCAACTTCTAATTAAATTACATTTTCTGCAAAATTTCTTAAAGGCAAAAGGCATGAAGGGCTTTGCCATGGATTCAATATGAACTTTGAAGTCTCTCGCCAACGATCTTTGATCCTTTTTGCATAATATTACCACTTTAATTTATTTTAAATAATTTCTCTGAAGGAAATTGAAATATTGATCTAGCAGATCAACCAACTTCTAATTAAATTACATTTTCTGCAAAATTTCTTAAAGGCAAAAGGCATGAAGGGCTTTGCCATGGATTCAATATGAACTTTGAAGTCCCTCGCCAACGATCTTTGATCCTTTTTGCTTAATATTACCACTTTAATTTATTTTAAATAATTTCTCTGAAGGAAATTGAAAAATTGAACTAGCAGATCCACCAACTTCTAATTAAATTACATTTTCTGCAAAATTTCTTAAAGGCAAAAGGCATGAAGGGCTTTGCCATGGATTCAATATGAACATTGAAGTCTCTCGCCAACGATCTTTGATCCTTTTTGCATAATATTACCACTTTAATTTATTTTAAATAATTTATCTGAAGGAAATTGAAATTGTGATCTAGCAGATCCACCAACTTCTAATTAAATTACATTTTCTGCAAAATTTCTTAAAGGCAAAAGGCATGAAGGGCTTTGCCATGGATTCAATATGAACTTTGAAGTCTCTCGCCAACGATCTTTGATCCTTTTTGCATAATATTACCACTTTAATTTATTTTAAATAATTTCTCTGAAGGAAATTGAAATTGTGATCTAGCAGATCCACCAACTTCTAATTAAATTACATTTTCTGCAAAATTTCTTAAAGGCAAAAGGCATGAAGGGCTTTGCCATGGATTCAATATGAACTTTGAAGTCTCTCGCCAACGATCTTTGATCCTTTTTGCTTAGTATTACGACTTTAATTTATTTTAAATAATTTCTCTGAAGGAAATTGAAATTGTGATCTAGCAGATCCACCAACTTCTAATTAAATTACATTTTCTGCAAAATTTCTTAAAGGCAAAAGGCATGAAGGGCTTTGCCATGGATTCAATATGAACTTTGAAGTCTCTCGCCAACGATCTTTGATCCTTTTTGCTTAATATTACCACTTTAATTTATTTTAAATTATTTCTCTGAAGGAAATTGAAATTGTGATCTAGCAGATCCATCAACTTCTAATTAAATTACATTTTCTGCAAAATTTCTTAAAGGCAAAAGGCATGAAGGGCTTTGCCATGGATTCAATATGAACTTTGAAGTCTCTCGCCAACGATCTTTGATCCTTTTTGCTTAATATTACCACTTTAATTTATTTTAAATAATTTCTCTGAAGGAAATTGAAATTGTGATCTAGCAGATCCACCAACTTCTAATTAAATTACATTTTCTGCAAAATTTCTTAAAGGCAAAAGGCATGAAGGGCTTTGCCATGGATTCAATATGAACTTTGAAGTCTCTCGCCAACGATCTTTGATCCTTTTTGCTTAATATTACCACTTTAATTTATTTTAAATAATTTCTCTGAAGGAAATTGAAATTGTGATCTAGCAGATCCACCAACTTCTAATTAAATTACATTTTCTGCAAAATTTCTTAAAGGCAAAAGGCATGAAGGGCTTTGCCATGGATTCAATATGAACTTTGAAGTCTCTCGCTAACGATCTTTGATCCTTTTTGCTTAATATTACCACTTTAATTTATTTTAAATAATTTCTCTGAAGGAAATTGAAATTGTGATCTAGCAGAACCACCAACTTCTAATTAAATTACATTTTCTGCAAAATTTCTTAAAGGCAAAAGGCATGAAGGGCTTTGCCATGGATTCAATATGAACTTTGAAGTCTCTCGCCAACGATCTTTGATCCTTTTTGCTTAATATTACCACTTTAATTTATTTTAAATAATTTCTCTGAAGGAAATTGAAATTGTGATCTAGCAGATCCACCAACTTCTAATTAAATTACATTTTCTGCAAAATTTCTTAAAGGCAAAAGGCATGAAGGGCTTTGCCATGGATTCAATATGAACTTTGAAGTCTCTCGCTAACGATCTTTGATCCTTTTTGCTTAATATTACCACTTTAATTTATTTTAAATAATTTCTCTGAAGGAAATTGAAATTGTGATCTAGCAGATCCATCAACTTCTAATTAAATTACATTTTCTGCAAAATTTCTTAAAGGCAAAAGGCATGAAGGGCTTTGCCATGGATTCAATATGAACTTTGAAGTCTCTCGCCAACGATCTTTGATCCTTTTTGCTTAATATTACCACTTTAATTTATTTTAAATAATTTCTCTGAAGGAAATTGAAATTGTGATCTAGCAGAACCACCAACTTCTAATTAAATTACATTTTCTGCAAAATTTCTTAAAGGCAAAAGGCATGAAGGGCTTTGCCATGGATTCAATATGAACTTTGAAGTCTCTCGCTAACGATCTTTGATCCTTTTTGCTTAATATTACCACTTTAATTTATTTTAAATAATTTCTCTGAAGGAAATTGAAATTGTGATCTAGCAGAACCACCAACTTCTAATTAAATTACATTTTCTGCAAAATTTCTTAAAGGCAAAAGGCATGAAGGGCTTTGCCATGGATTCAATATGAACTTTGAAGTCTCTCGCCAACGATCTTTGATCCTTTTTGCTTAATATTACCACTTTAATTTATTTTAAATAATTATCTGAAGGAAATTGAAATTGTGATCTAGCAGATCCACCAACTTCTAATTAAATTACATTTTCTGCAAAATTTCTTAAAGGCAAAAGGCATGAAGGGCTTTGCCATGGATTCAATATGAACTTTGAAGTCTCTCGCCAACGATCTTTGATCCTTTTTGCTTAATATTACCACTTTAATTTATTTTAAATAATTTCTCTGAAGGAAATTGAAATTGTGATCTAGCAGAACCACCAACTTCTAATTAAATTACATTTTCTGCAAAATTTCTTAAAGGCAAAAGGCATGAAGGGCTTTGCCATGGATTCAATATGAACTTTGAAGTCTCTCGCCAACGATCTTTGATCCTTTTTGCTTAATATTACCACTTTAATTTATTTTAAATAATTTCTCTGAAGGAAATTGAAATATTGATCTAGCAGATCAACCAACTTCTAATTAAATTACATTTTCTGCAAAATTTCTTAAAGGCAAAAGGCATGAAGGGCTTTGCCATGGATTCAATATGAACTTTGAAGTCTCTCGCCAACGATCTTTGATCCTTTTTGCTTAATATTACCACTTTAATTTATTTTAAATAATTTCTCTGAAGGAAATTGAAATTGTGATCTAGCAGATCCACCAACTTCTAATTAAATTACATTTTCTGCAAAATTTCTTAAAGGCAAAAGGCATGAAGGGCTTTGCCATGGATTCAATATGAACTTTGAAGTCTCTCGCCAACGATCTTTGATCCTTTTTGCTTAATATTACCACTTTAATTTATTTTAAATAATTTCTCTGAAGGAAATTGAAATTGTGATCTAGCAGATCCACCAACTTCTAATTAAATTACATTTTCTGCAAAATTTCTTAAAGGCAAAAGGCATGAAGGGCTTTGCCATGGATTCAATATGAACTTTGAAGTCTCTCGCCAACGACCTTTGATCCTTTTTGCTTAATATTACCACTTTAATTTATTTTAAATAATTTCTCTGAAGGAAATTGAAATTGTGATCTGGCAGATCCACCAACTTCTAATTAAATTACATTTTCTGCAAAATTTCTTAAAGGCAAAAGGCATGAAGGGCTTTGCCATGGATTCAATATGAACTTTGAAGTCTCTCGCCAACGATCTTTGATCCTTTTTGCTTAATATTACCACTTTAATTTATTTTAAATAATTTCTCTGAAGGAAATTGAAATTGTGATCTAGCAGATCCACCAACTTCTAATTAAATTACATTTTCTGCAAAATTTCTTAAAGGCAAAAGGCATGAAGGGCTTTGCCATGGATTCAATATGAACTTTGAAGTCTCTCGCCAACGACCTTTGATCCTTTTTGCATAATATTACCACTTTAATTTATTTTAAATAATTTCTCTGAAGGAAATTGAAATTGTGATCTAGCAGATCCACCAACTTCTAATTAAATTACATTTTCTGCAAAATTTCTTAAAGGCAAAAGGCATGAAGGGCTTTGCCATGGATTCAATATGAACTTTGAAGTCTCTCGCCAACGATCTTTGATCCTTTTTGCATAATATTACCACTTTAATTTATTTTAAATAATTTCTCTGAAGGAAATTGAAATATTGATCTAGCAGATCAACCAACTTCTAATTAAATTACATTTTCTGCAAAATTTCTTAAAGGCAAAAGGCATGAAGGGCTTTGCCATGGATTCAATATGAACTTTGAAGTCCCTCGCCAACGATCTTTGATCCTTTTTGCTTAATATTACCACTTTAATTTATTTTAAATAATTTCTCTGAAGGAAATTGAAAAATTGAACTAGCAGATCCACCAACTTCTAATTAAATTACATTTTCTGCAAAATTTCTTAAAGGCAAAAGGCATGAAGGGCTTTGCCATGGATTCAATATGAACTTTGAAGTCTCTCGCCAACGATCTTTGATCCTTTTTGCATAATATTACCACTTTAATTTATTTTAAATAATTTCTCTGAAGGAAATTGAAATTGTGATCTAGCAGATCCACCAACTTCTAATTAAATTACATTTTCTGCAAAATTTCTTAAAGGCAAAAGGCATGAAGGGCTTTGCCATGGATTCAATATGAACTTTGAAGTCTCTCGCCAACGACCTTTGATCCTTTTTGCTTAATATTCCCATTTTAATTTATTTTAAATAATTTCTCTGAAGGAAATTGAAATATTGATCTAGCAGATCAACCAACTTCTAATTAAATTACATTTTCTGCAAAATTTCTTAAAGGCAAAAGGCATGAAGGGCTTTGCCATGGATTCAATATGAACTTTGAAGTCCCTCGCCAACGATCTTTGATCCTTTTTGCTTAATATTACGACTTTAATTTATTTTAAATAATTTCTCTGAAGGAAATTGAAATATTGAACTAGCAGATCCACCAACTTCTAATTAAATTACATTTTCTGCAAAATTTCTTAAAGGCAAAAGGCATGAAGGGCTTTGCCATGGATTCAATATGAACTTTGAAGTCTCTCGCCAACGATCTTTGATCCTTTTTGCATAATATTACCACTTTAATTTATTTTAAATAATTTCTCTGAAGGAAATTGAAAAATTGAACTAGCAGATCCACCAACTTCTAATTAAATTACATTTTCTGCAAAATTTCTTAAAGGCAAAAGGCATGAAGGGCTTTGCCATGGATTCAATATGAACTTTGAAGTCTCTCGCCAACGACCTTTGATCCTTTTTGCTTAATATTCCCATTTTAATTTATTTTAAATAATTTCTCTGAAGGAAATTGAAATATTGATCTAGCAGATCAACCAACTTCTAATTAAATTACATTTTCTGCAAAATTTCTTAAAGGCAAAAGGCATGAAGGGCTTTGCCATGGATTCAATATGAACTTTGAAGTCTCTCGCCAACGACCTTTGATCCTTTTTGCTTAATATTCCCATTTTAATTTATTTTAAATAATTTCTCTGAAGGAAATTGAAATATTGATCTAGCAGATCCACCAACTTCTAATTAAATTACATTTTCTGCAAAATTTCTTAAAGGCAAAAGGCATGAAGGGCTTTGCCATGGATTCAATATGAACTTTGAAGTCTCTCGCCAACGACCTTTGATCCTTTTTGCTTAATATTCCCATTTTAATTTATTTTAAATAATTTCTCTGAAGGAAATTGAAATATTGATCTAGCAGATCAACCAACTTCTAATTAAATTACATTTTCTGCAAAATTTCTTAAAGGCAAAAGGCATGAAGGGCTTTGCCATGGATTCAATATGAACTTTGAAGTCCCTCGCCAACGATCTTTGATCCTTTTTGCTTAATATTACGACTTTAATTTATTTTAAATAATTTCTCTGAAGGAAATTGAAATATTGAACTAGCAGATCCACCAACTTCTAATTAAATTACATTTTCTGCAAAATTTCTTAAAGGCAAAAGGCATGAAGGGCTTTGCCATGGATTCAATATGAACTTTGAAGTCTCTCGCCAACGATCTTTGATCCTTTTTGCATAATATTACCACTTTAATTTATTTTAAATAATTTCTCTGAAGGAAATTGAAAAATTGAACTAGCAGATCCACCAACTTCTAATTAAATTACATTTTCTGCAAAATTTCTTAAAGGCAAAAGGCATGAAGGGCTTTGCCATGGATTCAATATGAACTTTGAAGTCTCTCGCCAACGATCTTTGATCCTTTTTGCATAATATTACCACTTTAATTTATTTTAAATAATTTCTCTGAAGGAAATTGAAATTGTGATCTAGCAGATCCACCAACTTCTAATTAAATTACATTTTCTGCAAAATTTCTTAAAGGCAAAAGGCATGAAGGGCTTTGCCATGGATTCAATATGAACTTTGAAGTCTCTCGCCAACGATCTTTGATCCTTTTTGCATAATATTACCACTTTAATTTATTTTAAATAATTTCTCTGAAGGAAATTGAAATTGTGATCTAGCAGATCCACCAACTTCTAATTAAATTACATTTTCTGCAAAATTTCTTAAAGGCAAAAGGCATGAAGGGCTTTGCCATGGATTCAATATGAACTTTGAAGTCCCTCGCCAACGATCTTTGATCCTTTTTGCTTAATATTACCACTTTAATTTATTTTAAATAATTTCTCTGAAGGAAATTGAAATTGTGATCTAGCAGATCAACCAACTTCTAATTAAATTACATTTTCTGCAAAATTTCTTAAAGGCAAAAGGCATGAAGGGCTTTGCCATGGATTCAATATGAACTTTGAAGTCTCTCGCCAACGACCTTTGATCCTTTTTGCTTAATATTACCACTTTAATTTATTTTAAATAATTTCTCTGAAGGAAATTGAAATATTGATCTAGCAGATCCACCAACTTCTAATTAAATTACATTTTCTGCAAAATTTCTTAAAGGCAAAAGGCATGAAGGGCTTTGCCATGGATTCAATATGAACTTTGAAGTCTCTCGCCAACGATCTTTGATCCTTTTTGCATAATATTACCACTTTAATTTATTTTAAATAATTTCTCTGAAGGAAATTGAAATTGTGATCTAGCAGATCCACCAACTTCTAATTAAATTACATTTTCTGCAAAATTTCTTAAAGGCAAAAGGCATGAAGGGCTTTGCCATGGATTCAATATGAACTTTGAAGTCTCTCGCCAACGATCTTTGATCCTTTTTGCATAATATTACCACTTTAATTTATTTTAAATAATTTCTCTGAAGGAAATTGAAATTGTGATCTAGCAGATCCACCAACTTCTAATTAAATTACATTTTCTGCAAAATTTCTTAAAGGCAAAAGGCATGAAGGGCTTTGCCATGGATTCAATATGAACTTTGAAGTCTCTCGCCAACGATCTTTGATCCTTTTTGCATAATATTACCACTTTAATTTATTTTAAATAATTTCTCTGAAGGAAATTGAAATTGTGATCTAGCAGATCCACCAACTTCTAATTAAATTACATTTTCTGCAAAATTTCTTAAAGGCAAAAGGCATGAAGGGCTTTGCCATGGATTCAATATGAACTTTGAAGTCCCTCGCCAACGATCTTTGATCCTTTTTGCTTAATATTACCACTTTAATTTATTTTAAATAATTTCTCTGAAGGAAATTGAAATTGTGATCTAGCAGATCAACCAACTTCTAATTAAATTACATTTTCTGCAAAATTTCTTAAAGGCAAAAGGCATGAAGGGCTTTGCCATGGATTCAATATGAACTTTGAAGTCTCTCGCCAACGACCTTTGATCCTTTTTGCTTAATATTCCCATTTTAATTTATTTTAAATAATTTCTCTGAAGGAAATTGAAATATTGATCTAGCAGATCAACCAACTTCTAATTAAATTACATTTTCTGCAAAATTTCTTAAAGGCAAAAGGCATGAAGGGCTTTGCCATGGATTCAATATGAACTTTGAAGTCTCTCGCCAACGATCTTTGATCCTTTTTGCATAATATTACCACTTTAATTTATTTTAAATAATTTCTCTGAAGGAAATTGAAATTGTGATCTAGCAGATCCACCAACTTCTAATTAAATTACATTTTCTGCAAAATTTCTTAAAGGCAAAAGGCATGAAGGGCTTTGCCATGGATTCAATATGAACTTTGAAGTCTCTCGCCAACGATCTTTGATCCTTTTTGCTTAATATTACCACTTTAATTTATTTTAAATAATTTCTCTGAAGGAAATTGAAATTGTGATCTAGCAGATCCACCAACTTCTAATTAAATTACATTTTCTGCAAAATTTCTTAAAGGCAAAAGGCATGAAGGGCTTTGCCATGGATTCAATATGAACATTGAAGTCTCTCGCCAACGATCTTTGATCCTTTTTGCATAATATTACCACTTTAATTTATTTTAAATAATTTATCTGAAGGAAATTGAAATTGTGATCTAGCAGATCCACCAACTTCTAATTAAATTACATTTTCTGCAAAATTTCTTAAAGGCAAAAGGCATGAAGGGCTTTGCCATGGATTCAATATGAACTTTGAAGTCTCTCGCCAACGATCTTTGATCCTTTTTGCTTAGTATTACGACTTTAATTTATTTTAAATAATTTCTCTGAAGGAAATTGAAATTGTGATCTAGCAGATCCACCAACTTCTAATTACATTACATTTTCTGCAAAATTTCTTAAAGGCAAAAGGCATGAAGGGCTTTGCCATGGATTCAATATGAACTTTGAAGTCTCTCGCCAACGATCTTTGATCCTTTTTGCTTAATATTACCACTTTAATTTATTTTAAATTATTTCTCTGAAGGAAATTGAAATTGTGATCTAGCAGATCCATCAACTTCTAATTAAATTACATTTTCTGCAAAATTTCTTAAAGGCAAAAGGCATGAAGGGCTTTGCCATGGATTCAATATGAACATTGAAGTCTCTCGCCAACGATCTTTGATCCTTTTTGCTTAATATTACCACTTTAATTTATTTTAAATTATTTCTCTGAAGGAAATTGAAATTGTGATCTAGCAGATCCATCAACTTCTAATTAAATTACATTTTCTGCAAAATTTCTTAAAGGCAAAAGGCATGAAGGGCTTTGCCATGGATTCAATATGAACATTGAAGTCTCTCGCCAACGATCTTTGATCCTTTTTGCATAATATTACCACTTTAATTTATTTTAAATAATTTATCTGAAGGAAATTGAAATTGTGATCTAGCAGATCCACCAACTTCTAATTAAATTACATTTTCTGCAAAATTTCTTAAAGGCAAAAGGCATGAAGGGCTTTGCCATGGATTCAATATGAACTTTGAAGTCTCTCGCCAACGACCTTTGATCCTTTTTGCTTAATATTCCCATTTTAATTTATTTTAAATAATTTCTCTGAAGGAAATTGAAATATTGATCTAGCAGATCCACCAACTTCTAATTAAATTACATTTTCTGCAAAATTTCTTAAAGGCAAAAGGCATGAAGGGCTTTGCCATGGATTCAATATGAACTTTGAAGTCTCTCGCCAACGATCTTTGATCCTTTTTGCTTAATATTACCACTTTAATTTATTTTAAATTATTTCTCTGAAGGAAATTGAAATTGTGATCTAGCAGATCTATGAACTTCTAATTAAATTACATTTTCTGCAAAATTTCTTAAAGGCAAAAGGCATGAAGGGCTTTGCCATGGATTCAATATGAACATTGAAGTCTCTCGCCAACGATCTTTGATCCTTTTTGCTTAATATTACGACTTTAATTTATTTTAAATAATTTCTCTGAAGGAAATTGAAAAATTGAACTAGCAGATCCACCAACTTCTAATTAAATTACATTTTCTGCAAAATTTCTTAAAGGCAAAAGGCATGAAGGGCTTTGCCATG